>NC_083277.1:19163403-19412867 GCF_963506605.1 Zootoca vivipara | reverse complement strand
ATTGGAATGGAAACATTAGGGCCTAGAAGGACTTCCTAGCCTAGATAGGCTCCAGAGTGCCTGGTAAGTGCTGGAACACAAGTGTTTCACTAAGCTTGTGGAATGTCTCTGGTTCTTGTGAGGTTGTGTGCGTGTGTACAAACACACCACAGTATGTATAGTAATCTGCCTGTTGGCGCTTCTCAACAAAGTGTGATATGTGAATTTTGATCTAATTTCCTCTGGGGTTAGGCTGAAATAAAGGACAACGCTCTGACATGCCTTTCCCTTTTCTCAGCATTCAGATAAATTACTGGGAGCTCTTTTAAAGCTTAAACAGGAAATTCCTTCATCTTTAATTTTAAATGTATCCAAAGATGTATTGATTTAAAACCAGCTCAGAGACTAAATCCTCACCACAGGGAGTGGGAGAAATAATCCTGAGGATTGGTCGAGGATCTTGCTGCCTCTGTGGCTCTGTCCAGGGTGCTGAAGGCATCACAGGAGGAACTGACTGCACCGTGCAGAATGTTGTTCGTTTGGTTGCAATGGACAGGAAGGCTAGGAGACCGTGGTCATAACCAAAAGGCATGGGCCCAGATTTCTGGACTTTAGGTCAGATACAGTAATGCAGACCTGGAGACAGGTGTAAATGAACATGTAAGGGCTGGTTGAGTAGGATCTGAAAGTCACTATCCTGAATTAAGGGGGGGGGAGATCTCGGCAGGTGTATAACAAAAAGGGTCAAGAAGGGTGGACATCTCTTTTACAAATAGGTGCAAGAAGGTTGTCCCCTCCATTGTAAAAGCATTTTAAAGTTTAAGCTCTGGACTAAGTTGCAGGGGACAGCCTAAGGATGGAAGACCTGAATTTTGAATGAGCCAAGATGCCTTGCTCAGCACTGAAGGAAGAGGTGATGAGTGAATGTCTGATTAGCAGGAAGGAGGTCCATCTAAAAAGTGCCACTAGGCCTGGTTGGGTCAGTAATAAGGCTTTTTTGTTGTTGTTAAGGATGGGAGTGGGGGGCAAAGGCGGCCAGGGTGCCTCTTCCTCGTGATGGACCACATTTTAAATGATGGGGGCCAGGATATGCTGTAGCCTCCCCAACAAAGCACAGATATCCCAGCAAAGTTTCAATTGCACTGCAGTTCTGCCATGCTATGAAGGAGGTGTGGGTCGGCAGAGAAGCAAAGGTGGTTATGGGTCAATCAGGTGGGCTACTAGAGACCCACAGAGTCATGCTCTGCTCTGCTTCAGTCTTTCCCCAACCCAATGCCCCCCCCCCGGATGTTGCTGGACTACAACTCCCATCATCCCTGACCACTTGCCTTCTCTGGCCGGGCTGGATAGGAGGTGTAGTCCACAACATCTAGAGGGCACCAGGTTGGAGAAGACTCCTCAATTTGTACACAGGCGGGGAAGCAATTGACCAGCTTCCTTTCCCTCTGCATTAGATATGGGGGGGGGGATGTTTGAAGGTATAGCATTATTATCGTTTAGATGTTTTTAATGTATTTATCTTGATATTTTATTTAATGAGCTGGTGGTTCATAAATATTCTTATAAATATAAATAAATAAAAGTATCTAAGGGTATGGATGGAACATATCCACCCCTTCCATGGATATCAAAGGCTCTGGAACAGTGTCCCTCGCTGTCTCGTCCCTTGGCTGCTGTTTTGTATAGCTCAGATACGGGGAAACTCTGTGGCCCTCCAGACGTTTTTGGACTACAACTCCCATCAGGCCTGACCACTGGCCGTGCTGTCTGGGGCTAACAGGGGATTGGAAGTCAGCAGCATCTGGAGGGCTGTCCACATTCTCCATCCCTGATGTAGCAGAAAGCCCACACTGCAGTTCCTGCAAACCTTTCTTAAGGCAATAATCACCCTTGTCCTGCACTGCCGGGGGTTGGACTAGATGACCCTTGGGGGGTACCTTCCAACTCTGCTCTTCTGTGATCATGCAATGAGACTAGAGGGCCCGAGAAAAGAGGTGACCTGAGGTTGGTGCTCTCAACATGGCAAACCTAGATGCCTTGTCCTTGGTGGGCAGGAAAGGGTCACAGCACGGCCAAGTTTCCAGATAAAGGGCATTCCACTCCCAAGCAGCAATTGGCACAGCAGATAGTATGTAACCCTTCCCCCACCTCCGTGGATCCTTGCCAGATTCCTTCAGTAGATTCTACCCACAAACCAGCAGCATCATTCCCTAGCCATTGACGTGGAGAGTCAGGAATAAGACACTGTAGTGGAAACAGCTTGATTCAGCTGCCAAAGAATTAGCAGAGCACAGAAGGAGCAGAAGAGGCTGGAGCTTGGGAATGGCATTGATTGGAGAGCCACTGAGAAGGTGTAAAGATGGTGTGGTGCCAGGAGTGGAATTTTCAGCAGATAAAAGCTGTTTTCAGCCCATTAACTATCTTGTTCTAACTAATTAATGGGTTAATGAGCCAGTGGTGGTTCATAAAACAGTTTTACAACAGAGGCTTTATTCATCAAAGGTAGCATTTTATCTTGGCTAAGTAACACAGCCAATTTATTTATTTATTTAAAAGGTGGCGGGATGTTCTCTTGAGCGCATTACCTGACCCGAGTACACCTTAATCTGAACTGGGAAATGCTTGAGCCCAGATTGTTTGCAATAATGCCAGAGGCTCCAAACAACCGTTTCTACAAAGCTCTGTTCTATTTACAATGAATTAGTCAACTAAACAGGGCTGATTTACCGTAATTGATTTATCGGTTCATCGTCTAGCTAAATCAGGAAGCAAGCAATAGCCTGAGCATGTTGGTGGTTGAGAATTTGCGTAGCCCATTCAAGCAGATGCATAAATGGAGACACGGCCAGGGGCAGGGTAATCTGGCTGTGGAAATGACCACACAAAGCACAAAACAGCAAGCGCACATTAGCTTAAGGAATGGGACAGATCAAGTTGGTGGACAGCGGAGACAAAATGTTGATCCTTTTCACATTCTGCACCAATCATATGCATTCCAATAGAAGGCTGCCCAGGTGTCATAAGCAAAGTAATATATGTGGATGAACCTGCGAGAATAACTGGTTTGTTTGTCAAAAAATAAAGTTTTCCCCAAAATAAAGTTAATGATTCCCCCCCCCCCCGAACTGCCCCCTGCCCTCTGGTTACCCAGGGGGGAAATGGACAGATGGGATTGAAGACTTCGCCCGCCCAACTGCTTGCTTTATTCTAAAAGCAGACCTTCAAGAAAAGTGGCTCACCGGAGAGTTGCGTTTATTTCTATTCCAAGATCAGTATCTGAGAAACTACAGAAACTGGAATGATTCCTCCCCCCACCCACCCCATCCAACAAATAATAGGAGGAGAGGCGTACAGGCAACTGCCCATTTACACATGTTCAATATGCACACAACTTGTAAATATGCATCACACCAAGCCTGGAAGTGAATTTTAAAAATCACCCAAACATCCCCAGAAGAGCACAGAAAAGTCCGAAAAGGCACGAAAACAGAGCCTAGCAATCCCATAGGCCTTTGCCATTGCAATCCCAAGAGCCTTTGCACTGACCGTTGAGGCCTGTGGTGTGTTGGAGTTTGAGGAAGGAGGTTGTGCAAGAGAGTTGGGCGTCAGGTAAGTGCTGGTGGTTTTTTAAAAGGTTTCCCAGAGGTTTAAAGGGTGTCTGCAGGATTTTCCAATGGGTGTTTCAATGATACGCGATTCCACATATGCGCCTGGCGCCTTGGAACGTAAGCCCTGCATAAATAGGTAGCTTGCCTGTATTAGTAGGGATGCAGGTGGCGCTGTGGTCTAAACCACTGAGCCTAGGGCTTGCCAATCGGAAGGTCGGCGGTTCGAATCCCCGCGACGGGGTGAGCTCCCGTTGCTCGGTCCCAGCTCCTGCCAACCTAGCAGTTTGAAAGCATGTCAAAGTGCAAGTAGATAAATAGGTATCGCTCCAGCGGGAAGGTAAACAGCGTTTCCATGAGTTGCTCTGGTTTCGCCGAGCTGGCCACATGACCCAGAAAAACTCTCTGCGGACAAACGCCGGCTCCCTCAGCCTGTAAAGTGAGATGAGCGCCACAACCCCAGAGTCGTTTGCGACTGGACTTAATTGTCAGGCCTGAGAATTAGCAGACAAATAAAGGAACCAGTTTGGAGGTCGCAACTGAGGAACAACTAGCTAATCAGCTTACGGAGAAAACTCCAACTCTGCCTCCGCCTCATAGGTACGGTAGTACCTTTCCTAGGTGTTTCCTAGATGTAGCTTTTCTGCATGTTCCAGGTGTATCATGAGGCCTAGAAACTTCCCCGTGTTCAAAGGAAGTAAACTAGGAACCGCAGGAGGTGATAATCCCTGCCAATTGCATTTGCGGGGGTCACTGCGCTATAGAGAGAAAGAAAGAGGGAATGGTTTTGAGGCCAGTCAAGCTGGAGGATCCTCATCCTGCTCTGCCAGATTATTTATTTATTATATTTGCTATAGTTATACTCCCCTTGTCGTCCAACATTGGCTCCCAAAGCAGCTTACATTTCAAATCCCATCACAAGATGCAATTTAAGGAAACATTTGCCTGCGTTCATAGTGAGGGAAGGGTGAGGTTTGCAGCTCACTCTTCTGGCTTTGCGTTCTTCTCTGTTCCATTGTTGTGTTGTTCTCGCCACAGCCTCCCCTGGCTAGTTCCTTCCTGCGTTGCATTGTGACTAAATCCAACTGCTGAACCTTCGCAACACAAAAGCTCTGCAGTCAGTATATTGAGAGAGGCAGAGAGATGGTCAGCTATGTTTTCGTCTCCGTGATGAAAGGACTTCTGCCATATAGCTCAGCATCAATTGGGGCCTGGAAACTGAGTGTGTCGGCTGCATGAGAGAGGGTGGGGGCAGAGGGATTGTCTTAGATCAGGGGTCCCCAAACTAAGGCCTGGGGGCTGGATGTGGCCCAATTGCCTTCTAAATCCGGCCCGCAGACGGTCCGGGAATCAACATGTTTTTACATGAGTTGTGTCCTTTTATTTAAAATGCATCTCTGGGTTATTTGTGGGGCCTCTCTGGTGTTTTTACATGAGTAGAATCTGTCCTTTTATTTAAAATGCATCTCTGGGTTATTTGTGGGGCATAGGAATTCGTTCATTTCCCCCCCCCCAAAAAAAATATAGTCCGGCCCCCCACAAGGTCTGAGGGACAGTGGACCGGCCCCCTGCTGAAAAAGTTTGCTAACCCCTGTCTTAGATGTTAAGTCTGCTATTCTCACCCGCTCCCTGGCTTCCCAGTCACTAGTGGCTGCTGGGCCCTGCAGTGTCCCAGCCCAGTGAGAAAGGCTTTCTTCAATGAAGCTGAATGTTGGAAAAGCCAAGACAGACTAAAGAAAGCACTTCTTCATAGACGGATTCATAGAATTATGGAGTTGGAAGGAACCACGATGGGCCATTTAGTCCAACACTCTGCAATGCAGGAATCTTTTTGTCCAACATGGGGCTCAAACCCACAACCCTGGGATCGAGCGTCTCATGCTCCACTGACTGAGTTATCACACAGTGCATAGTTGAAGTATGGAATTTGCTCCCTGAAGATGTAGTGATGGCCAACTTGGGTGGCTTAAAAAACCACAGACAAATTAACAGAGGACAAGGCTTTCGGTGATTAGTAGCCAGTTTGGCTAGCTATGTTCTTCCTCCACTGCCAGAGGAGATATGATAGCCATCTTCAAATACAGTATCTAAAGGGCTGTTGCACCAGCTCTGGAAGGTAGGACCCGAACCAATGGATTCAAATGGCATGCAGGAGATTCTGACTAAACACCAGGAAGGCCTTTCTGATGCTAAGAGCTGTTTGGCAGTGGAACAGACGCCCTCAGAAGGTGGTGGACTCTCCTTTATTTTTTAAACAGAGGTTGGATGGCTAAATAAAAAAATTCCTTCAGTAGCACCTTAAAGACCAACTAAGTTTTTATTTTGGTATGAGCTTTCGTGTGCATGCACACTTCTTCAGATACACTTGAAACAGAAGTCAGTCCCTTATGTATATACAGAGGGTGGGGGGTGGGGGGAATGGGTGATGGGCTGATGGGAGTGGTAAACCTGTAGATGGCTGTTAATGACTGCTGATGACTGCAATTGGTCCTGCAGGGGGGGGGAAGCAAGGGCTGAGGCGCTAAAGAAAGCTTGATCATGCATAATGAGATAAGAATCCTATGTCTTTGTTCATCCCAGGTGGCTCCATGGTTTTAAGCTTGGTAATGAGTTCCAATTCAGAAACTTCTTTTTCCAGTCTGTTCCTGAAATTTTTCTGTAATAACAGCTGCTTTGAGATCTATCTGTCATGGATGCTTTAGCAGCGACTCTTGCCTTGCAGGGGTTGGACTAGATGACCTTTAGTGTCCCTTCCAACTCTATGATTCTGTTATTCCCATAACAAAACAAATGGGCACCACTCCCTAGGAGAGATCTAGGCACTGTGAATATGGAGAGTGCAGAGAGTTGGAGTATTTAGGTCAGATGTTTTGGGACTACCATTCCCATCACCCCTGACCACTGGTCCTGTTAGCTAGGGATCATGGGAATTGTAGTGCCGAAACATCTGGAGGGCCAAGTTTGCCTATGCCTGATTTAGGTTAAAGCAAGGTTTGTGTTTCTCCCCTTCCTTTCCGAGGATAGGCAAGAGGGTTTGTGTTGTAAACAAGACCTGTCCTTAGATGGAAAAGAGAAATAAAGGAGTATGCTTCGAAGCCTCGTTCTAGCAAAGGGGAGCTAGAAGCCAGTTTCAAGCGAGTTCGAGGCCGTTTCACACTGGAGCCGAAGAACAGGCATCCCAGGGTTGAGTGCAGTCTCAACCCGAGAAGACAACATCTCTGTTTGGAAACACTTTAAGTCTTTGGCATCTAATTAGTGGCTAACAAATCAGTGAAGGCTCTAATTAGGGCTTCCCAGAAAACTCCTGCTTAAGAGGCACTGCCTCCACCCACCCCCACCCCCCAGGAAGTGGGATCTAATTAGGAGAAAAGAGGCTCCTGTTATTCCAAATAGAAAAAGACCAGCCATCTGCCCTCCTGGAAACCCCAGTAAACTCAGAACCAGAGATAAAAAAATTCCTTCAGTAGCACCTTAAAGACCAACTAAGTTTTTATTTTGGTATGAGCTTTCATGTGCATGCACACTTTGTCAGATACACTGAAACAGAATCCACCAGACCCTTATGTATATTCAGAGGGTGGGGGGTGGTAATGGGTGATGGGCTGATGGGAGTGGTAAACCTGTAGATGGCTGTTAACGACTACTGATGACTGCAATTGGTCCTGGGGGGGAAAGCAAGGACCAATTGCAATTTTCCCCCAGGACCAATTGCAGTCATCAGCAGTCGTTAACAGCCATTTACAGGTTTACCACTCCCATCAGCCCATCACCCATTCCCATCACCCCCACCCCCCACCCTCTGAATATAAGGGTCTGGTGGATTCTGTTTCAGTGTATCTGACAAAGTGTGCATGCACACGAAAGCTCATACCAAAATAAAAACTTAGTTGGTCTTTAAGGTGCCACTGAATGATTTTTTTTTATTTTGCTTCGACTCAGACCAACACGGCTACCTACCTGTAATCAGAAGCAGAGAGTGTGGGTATTCCCCCTCTTCTTCTTCTTCTTCTTCTTCTTCTTCTTCTTCTTCTTCTTCTTCTTCTTCTTCTTCTTCTTCACAAAAACCTCCCTATTCTAAAACCAACCACTGTGACGTGTTCCAGGAAAGAGGAAAAATAATCATAATAATCAGGTGGATGGATGACTGTGCTCCAAGCTCACCCCAAAATTTTGAGTCCAGTGCTGGCTGGTCCACTAGACTCAAGTGGGGCAATAAGCTCAGTCTGCCCCTGACAAGCCCTCCTTACGTGGGTGGCGTGGACTGTCAACCTCCTTCTTGGCCTTGCCTTTGTAGAACTCAGCAAGGATGGAAATGGAGTCAAAAGCAGAATTAGTTGGCTCTGTTTCCCATTGGCTGTGGCTCCCCCTACTGTTGGCCTCCCGGCCTTCCGCCCTGCCGGCCCCAGGAGGAACCAGCCTCTGCCGCCTGAGTCTCCCCAGAGTAATCAGACGGGGAACCCAAGGCGAGAGCCTTCAAGAAGGCTGTGCACGCTTGAATCTTCCTTCCCCCAGCCTCTTCCTCCGCAGATGGTGCTTGTCATCTTTAATTGTGAACCATTTGGGACAAATACATCGACGTAGCAGGTGTTGGCAGCAGAGGAAGCAGCCAGAGGGGCTGAAGGAGGAGCTGGGTGTAAACCGCAGGCAAATGCACACCATCATACACCTTGGCAGGGGAAAATGTGGCCGATACATTTATCTCTAGATAGCTGGGAAGCTACTTAGGTGCTGGGGCTCCAGCTTGCTCAGAGCCAGTGTGGTGTGTTGGTTAGAGTGTTGGACTAGGACCTGGGAGACCAGGGTTCAAATCCCGGCTCGGCCACGAAGCTCGCTGAGTGACCTGTTATTGCTCATTAGCTCTCCAGGTGACCTTGGGCCAGTCACTGCCTCTGAGCCTTACCTACCTCACAGGGTTGTTGTAGGGGTTGAATGAGGAGGGAGCTCCTTGGAAGAAAAGTTGGGATATAAATGCAATAAATATACAACACCCCTGTCATTTGGGAAGCCTTTTGCCTCTTCTTCTTCCTCTTCTTCCTCTTCCTCTTCTTCTTCTTCTTTTTCTTCCTCTTCTTCCTCTTCCTCTTCCTCTTCCTCTTCCTCTTCTTCTTCTTCTACCTTGACAATTACTCGTAGCCGAGTAAGATTGTCTTCCATAAACACAGTCTTAACAGTCAGTCTGTAAGTGACTGTGGAGGCCAATTCTGGATCTACACGTCCTTCCACAGTGGGGCCATAGGTTTCTGGGCGGGAGTTGCTCACGGTGTGAGCACATTTCTCCCTTTCGTCCTAAGTTCGAGCGTCTTCAAAGTCCATGACACCTTTGGTAAAGCTTCTTCTCCAATTGGAGTGCTCACAGGCCACTGTTTCCCAGTTGTCAGTGTTCATACTACATTTTTTAGATTTGCCTTAAGAGAGTCTTTGAACCTCTTTTGTTGTATTTCACTTTCCATTCTAGAGTTTAGAGTAGAATAGTTGCTTTGGACAATGATAATCAGGCATCCGCACAACATGACCAGTCCAACGAAGTTGATGTTGAAGAACCATTGCTTTGACACTGGTGATCTTTGCTTCTTCCAGTACATGGCGTTTATAAGTGGTCCATGTTTCACAAGCGTAGAGTAAAGTTGTTAGTACAATACCTTTGTAAACAAGCATTTTGGCTCCCCTTGGAATTTCCCGGTTCTCAAACACTCTGCACTTCAGTCGGGAGAAAGCTGCACTTGCAGAGCTCAGGCCCTTGTGGAAGGATAACTGCCCACGTAGGAAAAGTGATCAACACTTAAGTTGGATTTGTGGCGCCACAGAGGGGTTGTTTTTTGCTGGTTGGTGCAGCACTTTGGTTTTTTGGAGATTGAGTGATAGGCCAAGTTTCCCGTAAGCTTCTGTGAAGATTGTCGAAGGGAAACTCCCCACTGGGGTAGAAATCATATATGGAACAGATGGAAAGCTCTTTCATCTGAGTAGACTGAAAGCAAAGAGTTTCAGATACGGGCCTTTCCCTGGAAATGCTAGGGGCCTCCTGAATGCCAAGCACCTGCTCTGCTCCACCTCAGACCCTTGTTCCCAGCACTTGGTAATCAAAGGGGTGTGCTGCTTCAGAGCAGGTTCGTAGCAGCCAGCGAGTCATATCAGCAAAGGGGTTTCCTTTGTTGCATTTCCCCCCCCCCAAGAGGACTGCTTCATTGCAGGTATGTAGGGAGGTCAGGCAGCCTCCTCTGCAGCAGAAGCCTGAAAGACTTAGATGAACACAGCCGGCAACTGGACCTCGGAGGATGGGTGGAAGAGAGGGATGAGAGCCTGAGCAAATCTCTTTTAGCAGAGCTTTCCGGTGGTTGCCTTTGGTTTTGCAACGCTGTGCTCAGGCGGGCAGCATTTCACTGGCCCCTGTGTCAGAGCACTGCATGCCCAATTTCAGGCAGGTAGCCAGGCGGTGGTCGATCATACCCTCCGGAGAAGGGATCTGGGAAGGGGGGATCAGCAGCTTACAGGAACTGGCACCACCACGACCCAACGCAAGAACACTGGCTCAGCAAAATAAAGCCTCCGGGAACCCCTTGCCTGTGTTTTCTTCTCAGTAGCAGGCCTGACAAGAAGGTTGGTGGCGGATGTGGCAAGGGGGGGGGGAGGCAATAGATGGAGATGCTCTCTGGGGATCCAGCAGGGAAGCTGGCAGAGCAGGGGAGCTGCAGCAAGAACAGGAGGGGGGAAGAGAAGGAGGAAGGAGGAGGAGTGTTTGGCCGGGGTGGTGGTGGAATTATTGCCTGGAATTGCTGTGTTGCAGATTCTGTGGTTCCCAACCCCTCCACCTGCCCTGAGTTAAAGCCGATACTTTTTCCAGGAAGGTGTCTCAACCGACAAAGAGAGATCTAATTTCCCCCGTAAAGCAAGGGGTGCCAGACTTCTGTTCAGAGCTCAGCTCAGGCTTTGTCGACAGTGAGCGGCTTCCTGGTGGCAGTCATAGCAGTATTGCTACTAACAATAATTTATATTTATCTGCCGCCCATCTTGACTGGGTTGCCTCAGCCATTCTGGCCCACTTCCAACAAATTAAAACATCAAAGAGAGTAAAACATCAACCGTAAACAGAGCTGCCTTCAGATGTCTTCTAAAAGTCATGTAGTTGTTTATTTCCTTGACATCTGATGGGAGGGCGTTCCACAGGGCGGGTGCCACCACCGAGAAGGCTCTCTGCCTAGTTGTTTATTTCTTTGACATCTGATAGGAGGCTGTGCCACAGGGTGGGCGCCACTAGCGAGAAGGGCCTCTGCCTAGTTGCCTTGTAAACTCACTTCTCACAATGAGGGTACCATCACAAAGCCCTCAGAGGTGGACCTCTGTGTCCGGGCTGAACGATGGGAATGGAGATGCTCTTTCAGGTATACAGGGCTGGTATACAACAAATTGCACTGATAATGGCTGCTTTTTTATATGGCATTTTAGATCGTCTCCCCCCGCCACATACTCTCACCCAAAGTGCTTTGCAATGTGCATTGTGCTTTATCCATGTTGACAACCGAGCTCACGTAATGGGCCTGTGGCAGAAGATGGTATAAAAACTCTTCTTCCTGGTGGTCGATGTTCCATTGCGGGGAGCGGCTCACCAAGTCTGCCCTCAGCCAGCCTCTATTTGCTTGCTTTCTTACTTGCATCCAGCCCAGAAGGTGGCACTGGATGTCAGTTTCCTGCTTTGTCTCCGTGTTGCCGGCAGGGACAATATTAGTTGGATTTAGTGCCACCTGCTGTTGGCCTCCAGGCTTTCCACCCATCACTATTGTTTCCCAATGCCAAACCCCATACCTTTTTATTTCTGATGTCATTTTTATTGATGACGGCTCATGTTTTTTGAAAAAATGAAACAGCATTGTAAAAAAAAGACAAAGCCAAAATGATCCAAAGACTAAATAAACCATTCATCATAATTACAGCAAACCAAGTATTTTCTCAACAGTAGCAGGTGCATTGTTAAGATGTAATATATACGGTACTCGCTCTGAATTTTCTATTTAAAAAAAATCCAGCCCATAAATAAATGCATTTACTTCCAAAATGACTGCATCTAAGGTATATTAGCTTCCCTTCACATAACTAGATATTTCGTCCATTGCAGCTACATTACTCAAATCTATGCATCACCCCTTCACATTGGGTAGATTTGTGTCCTTACAAATATTTGCTGTGGAGAATTTCGAAGCTACCGGATAAATTGAACCAAGGTTGTGATCTTCCTTCCTAAGAAAACCTTGAAAAATGCAAGTGGGGCAACGTCTCTACCCAGAGTTTTTCATTTGAAACCTAGGCTGACTTAACTGGTGATCCACTGAGCTGAATGCAGCCCCACCAGCCATGCGGGGTTCCCTGCCAGATGCTTAATAACTCTCCCCTGCCCTTTGGTTTATTTGGTTTCATTTGGTTTATTTGGTTTCATTGGCAGTGACGAAAACAGGGAGCTTCTCGAGCTCTGGGTGGGCCTCCTTTTGTGGCTTGTGAGCTGCAGTTATCTTAACAGGCATGGCCAAACTTGTCCCTCCAGCTGTTTTGGGACCACAACTCCCATTATCCCTAGCTAACAGGACCAGTGGTCAGGGATGATGGGAATTGTAGTCCCAAAACAGCTGGAGGGACAAGTATGGCCATACCTGCGCAGGTCACAGATTGTACAGGCCTGCTCTATCCAGTGCACCAGTGACATAGGCAGGAGGAATTTGGGACCAAATGCACCAAATGCTCTCTGTCTGGACCCTGAGGTCTCTCCCCCTGCCACACACCCCTACCTGGCTACAGCCACTCAACAGCCTTGCTTCACACCTTCCTACTTTTCCTGGCCTCTGGCCCCGCCCACCGCTGGGATGTGGCCCCTGGAAAGTTGCACAGAAGGGAACGTGGCCCTCAGGCTCCAAAAGCAGGAGGGGTCGCCCCTGCTGGCCTCTGCCAGACTTAACAGAACTTAGAATCATAGAATCATAGAGTTGGAAGAGACCACAAGGGCCATCCAGTCCAACCCCCTGCCAAGCAGGAAACACCATCAAAGCATTCTTGACATATGCCTGTCAAGCCTCTGCTTAAATACCTCCAAAGAAGGAGACTCCACCACACTCCTTGGTAGCAAATTCCACTGCCGAACAGCTCTTACTGTCAGGAAGTTCTTCCTAATGTTTAGGTGGAATCTTCTTTCTTGTAGTTTGAATCCATTGCTCCGTGTCTGCTTCTCTGGAGCAGCAGAAAACAACCTTTCACCCTCCTCTATATGACATCCTTTTATATATTTGAACATGGCTATCATATCACCCCTTAACCTTATCTTCTCCAGGCTAAACAGAACTGGACACAGTATTCCAGGTGAGGTCTGACCAGAGCAGAATACAGTGGTACTATTACTTCCCTTCATCTAGATGCTATACTCCTATTGATGCAGCCCAGAACTGCATTGGCTTTTTAAGTTGCTGCATCACACAGCTGACTCATGTGAACTGCTTGTGACTTGAACTGCTTTCTGATTGTATTTGAACCCCGTGGCCCCAACCTCCCCCCCCCGCCCCCGTTTTTGTACATTTGTTGGGAGCCTTGAGAATTTACAGCCTTTTGTATTTTATTTGATATTTGTTACAAATTTAATTGAAAGTGACTTTGTCAGAAGGATTGTTTTCTTTTCTGAGAGCCAGTGTGGTGTAGTGGTTAAGAGCGGTAGACTCGTAATCTGGGGAACCGGGTTCGTGTCTCCGCTCCTCCACATGCAGCTGCTGGGTGACCTTGGGCTAGTCACACTTCTCTGAAGTCTCTCAGCCCCACTCACCTCACAGAGTGTTTGTTGTGGGGGAGGAGGGGAAAGGAGATTGTTAGCCACTTTGAGACTCCTTCGGGTAGTGATAAAGCGGGATATCAAATCCAAACTCTTCTTCTTTTCTATTAAAAAAAAAAGTCAGCGTTGAAATTCAAAAAAAAGAAAGAAAAAAGGTTCCCCATCTCTGGGTTACCTTTGTGAACAATTAAATCACTGTTATCATTGTTGGCATCTGTCTGTCTCAAGAGACAACGGAGTGTGCCTCTGGGTGGGGTGGGGGTGTCAGACCACTGTGTTAGCAGCACTGAAGTGACATCTCCGGGCCACGTGCCCTGCCAGCGGCAGAGTGTATGTCCGCCCTGCCCGAGGTGAGCACACGGGCAGGGCGTGGAGGGTTCGGAGAGGGTCAGAGAAGCTGAACCCCACTCCCCTCCTGATCTCCGCAGTGGAGCTGCTATGGCCAGGCTGCGGTCTAGGAGCGGCCGAGGTGGGATGCTCTCCACTGCCAGGTCAGATGTGACCTGGTTGCAGAGCTGCTACCACTGGGCGAAACGCGTGCCGCGGCCGAGCGGGGTGGGTGGCAGCGCTGCCGAGGCGCAGCTTCTTCTGGCGCAGAGCTAGGCTCCCATAAAGGAGCCTGCTGTGGGGACGCCTGTTTGCTCCCCCCTCTCAAAATTGAGCCACTCCCCACGCTATGCCTCTACTGGACCGTGTGCATGGAGGTTCTGGGCTTCCCAGGCGACCAGACCCCTCAATCTCTCAGCCTCAGTGATGTGGACCAAAGGAAGACAGAGCAATACGTTTGGCAGCAGGTTGGTTGCTGGAGTTCATAGAATCATAGAATCATAGAGTTGGAAGAGACCTAATGTTTAGGTGGAATCTTCTTTCTTGCCGGAGTTGCCGGAAAGAAGCATACAAGGCTCCATCCAGCCGTCTGAGGCACTCCACTCCAGATTTGTGTGGGGTTTATTTACTCCTCAGCCTTTTCTTCTCCCAAAGATGACCCACAAGGCAGCAGGTATGGATTGCTCCTTGTGTGGTTTACTCCTGAAGCGGAGGTCTAGGTTGGAACACAAAGTAGCAGGGCCAGCTCGGTGTGGTGGTCAGAGTGCTGGATTGGGACCCGGGAGGCCAGAGTTTAAACTCCCTCCCTCAGCCGTGAAGCTCGCTGGATGGCCAGTCGCTGTCTCTCAGCTTAACCTGCCTCGCAGGGTTGTTTGTGAGGATAAAATAAGGAGGGGGAGAACCATGGAAGACACCTCAGGCTCCTTGCAAAAAAAGGAGGTATGTGAATGTAGTATTAGTAACATTACAACAACAACAACAACAACAACAACAACAACAGCTTCAGTGGGGTATCTGCACCAGGTGGTTATGGCATGGCGTGAAATGTTACCCCCCTCCACTCCCAAGTGCTCTCTCTCTCTCTCTCTTTTTCTCTTTCTCTTCCCCCACCCCACCCCCCTACACACACACACACACACACACTACTTTTGATCCACTATTCTCCACCATCCCTGGGCTTTTATTAAGTAAAAACAAAACATGTTAAACCAAGGGTAGGGAATCTGAGGGATCAAATTGTCTGTAGTTAGACTACAAACTCCCATCACCCCTGACTGGACCTGAGGGGTGATGGAGTTCAGCCAAGTTCCCGACCAATGCATTCAATGTAAAGGTAAAGGTAAAGGGACCCCTGACCATTAGGTCCAGTCGTGACCGACTCTGGGGTTGCGGTGCTCATCTCGCTCTATAGGCCGAGGGAGCTGGCGTATAGCTTCCAGGTCATGTGGCCAGCATGACAAAGCCGCTTCTGGCAAACCAGAGCAGCACATGGAAACGCCGTTTACCTTCCCGCTATAGCGGTTCCTATTTATCTACTTGCATTTTGATGTGCTTTCAAACTGCTAGGTTGGCAGGAGCTGGGATCGAGCAACGGGAGCTCACCCCATCACAGGGTCCCTGCATTCAATGTATACATGCATTTATTATATATATGAGACTCTTAATGTCAGGGATCCCCATTGCTGGGCAAAAGATTCCTGCACTGCAGGGGGGGGGGTTGGACTAGAAGACTAGATTCTTAGAGGTTTCTTTCTTTTCTTTTCTTTTAAGCAGTGAGCCACCATGAGTCCTGTTTGGGCAAAATGTGGTAATTAAATAAAAAAATCAGTCTCCTAGTTTGGTCCCAAGGGAGGGCATATCTTCATAATAAATGTATTGTTGCTTTCAGTTCCATGTTTAACTTATCATGGCTTGCCACAAAGAATCCTGGGAATTGTTGTTTGGTGAGAGTCTTAAGTACAGTGGTACCTCAGGTTAAGAACTTAATTCCTTCTGGAGGTCTGTTCCTAACCTGAAACTGTTCTTAACCTGAGGTACCACTTTAGCTAATGGGGCCTCCTGCCGCCGCCGCCGCACAATTTCTGTTCTCACCCTGAAGCAAAGTTCTTAACCCGAGGTACTATTTCTGGGTTAGCAGAGTCTGTAACCTGAAGCGTCTGTAACCTGAAGTGTCTGTAACCCGAGGTACCACTGTATTAAAGGTTCCTAGCATGCACACTCACTCACACATAGTCATTGATGCCTGTTGGTTATGGGGAAAGCTGGCCTGAGGAAGATTATCAGGTGTGCAGGACGAAGGGAGAGTCAGGAACTGATTTAGAGCAGCCTGACTGGTTGCAAGGCAGCATTCCCTTGCTTCTAGGTTATTCTACCCTGGAGGGGCTCCAGATCATTACACATTGCTGCTGTATACAGTATACTGCGCTTGCCTGCCAGGTAGCTGGGCGGGTGGGTGGGTCTATATTCTGTATGCTGGGAAAAGCCAAGGGCTACGCTTGGAATACCTTAATCACCATTATTTATACTGCCCTACAGTATAGAATCATAGAGTTGGAAGAGACCACAAGGGCCATCCAATCCAACCCCCTGCCGAGCAGGAAACACCATCAAAGCATTCCTGACATATGCCTGTCAAGCCTCTGCTTAAAGACCTCCAAAGAAGGAGACTCCACCACACTCCTTGGCAGCAAATTCCACTGCCGAACGGCTCTTACTGTCAGGAAGTTCTTCCTAATGTTCAGGTGGAATCTTCTTTCTTGTAGTTTGAATCCATTGCTCCGTGTCCGCTGCTCTGGAGCAGCAGAAAACAACCTTTCTCCCTCCTCTATATGACATCCTATGTTATCTGGAGGTTTTACTTTCGGGAGGGAAATGTCCTAGCAAGGACAGCCGGACTGGATGACCTGATACAAAAGAGGACAAATCTCTTTTTCTTCGTAGTTGGGCAAAAGCAGCCATTTCAACAGGTGCAGCTCATCATGTGTCTCTGGGGAACTCTCAGCTTTCCCAGCAGCTTCTGCAGCTGTGCCGCCAATAGCCATCAGGGGTGTGTGGAGATTTTAGGAGGCAGTGGCATTTATCCCCATGTTGCGCTACTGTTGTCTGTGCATCAGGCTGAAGCCTCTGGGGGCAGGCGAGGCTAGTCATGCGCCCCCAGATCAGTTGGCACCTTTAGTGAGAAAAACCGTAACCTACGCTGTTCCCCAGGTTCTCTGTCTTCCTTTCCATCTGAGCTCATCCTTTTAGTGGGGGACAATAAGACCTGGGGTTGTATTCAGCTAGCTTTTACTCAGGGTGGGCCCACTAAAATGGCCAAGTTAGTCAGAGCCATTAATTTTAACAGGACTCATCTGAGTAAAAGTTTTGACTGCAAGCCCCGGTTCCCACATGCAGCAGAAATGAGCTGGTATAGCCCTGAGGTGTCAGAGTTGACCGTACCACCATAGGATCTGCACAGGAATGTTGGGCCTAATGAGCACAGCAACTCATCTCCTGCAGATCTTGCCCCAATGCTGAAACTGAAGGTCCCCTCCTCCCCACAGTTGCCTGTCCCCTCCAATCCAGGGTTTCCCCCCAAGCAATCTGAGACAGCGCCTGCATGACGTTAGCTTTTCCTCTGCCCTCTTCATGCCTCTCCTGGTTCTGGGAGATGAGGCAGGGAGGGGAGCTTGTTGTAGCAGGACGGGGAGACAGACACCTGTGACTCTTCACTAGCCAGACTCATCTCTTGCCTCTTGGCAGTCTCCCTCCTCCCTGATTCTGCCCCCTCTGATTCTGGACTCCTCTCTGCCACAGACTCCCCCTGCTCACTAAGCTCTGTTACCTCTCCTCTTTTGATACCTCCTCCTCCCAGACTTCTCCCCCGACCCCTCATCTCCAACCCCCAACCAGTCTCCACCATTCTCCCTCTTTCCTCTGCGTCAACCAGTCCCTGGCATTAGAGTGGCCAGCCAGAGGCCAATGGGAAGCTGCCAGAAGGACCAGGGTGCAGCAGCCACTCTCCCTGTTTGTGATTCCCCCGGCATCTGGCATTCAGAGGCCTACTGCCTCCGACAGAGAAGGTGGAACATACTAGGCAATGGGCACTGCTTGGTCTCCAAGGGAGCTCCTAATCAGGAAGGGTGAGGAAGCCTGAATGACAATACAGTAACTGCTTTCCCCTCTTAGTATTGCACCAGGGCTTTAGACGTCAGGCCTTACCTGCTGGTGGTGCTGTGGGTTAAACCACTGAGCCTAGGGCTTGGCGATCAGAAGGTCGGCGGTTCAAATCCCCACGACGGGGTGAGCTCCCGTTGCTTGGTCCCTGCTGGCAGTTTGAAAGCACATCAAAGTGCAAGTAGATAAATAGGTACCACTGTGGTGGGAAGGTAAACGGCGTTTCCGTGTGCTGCTCTGGTTCGCCAGAAGCGGCTTAGTCATCCTGGCCACATGACCTAGAAGCTGTACGCCGGCTCCCTCGGCCAATATAGCGAGATGAGCGCTGCAACCCCAGAGTCGTCCGCGACTGGACCTAATGGTCAGGGGTCCCTTTACTTTTACCTGCTGAACCTCATCCTGTCGTGTGGCCGCTAATGCCACAGGAGCCTGTTTAGGGGTCAGCAGCCAGGAACAGTAATCAGAATGGCTGCCTGCCACGTTCTTGCATTCCTCCAGATTGCACTGCTTTTGGGCTTCCCCTCCACCCCGGCCCTTGTGGCTTATAGCTTGCTTATTCCTCATTTGTCCAGCATTGGCTTTGATGCTTCGTTCTATGACAGCACCTCATCTTTAACACCGGAGGGGGAGAAGAGAAGCAGGGAGAGAATGAAAACAAAAGCACAGCATTTTGCTCCTGTGTCCTTGGTGGCTCAAGGCAAAGCAATCATTCTCCAAATAAGTCTGCCTCTCCCCTTAATTGCTCCCTTCATGTCCTGGTGCTGCAGCTGACGCACAGATTCACTTCTAGGAACTGTGCTGCTTGCTTCTCCCTTTGCCTTTAAGCTGCCGGTCCCTGGGTCAATCACACTGTCTTTACTCATCCCCAGCATAGCTGCCAAGTTTTCCCTTTTCTTGCAAGGAAGCCTATTCAGCATAAGGGAAAATCCCTTAAAACAAGGGATAACTTGGCAGCTATGATCCCCAGTGGGAAATGTGTGGCCCTCCAGATGCGGCTGGACTACAGCTCCCAGAATCCCTCACAGCTGGTGATGCATGCTGGGTCTGACTGGGTAAAGCAGGACCCTGGTTTCTTAATCTCCACCATTTCTCCAAGCCAGACTGTCACATATCTCCCTCCTGTTCTATTAAAATGTGAAAGGGGTGTTTAAGTGCCCACCTGGTGCCCAGACCATGGCTCTCATTGGTCAGAAAGAGCCAGGGGTCTCTTGCTCTAGGAAAGGGGAGGCAGCCTTTAAAAGGTGCGATGCTCTTGAAGCTGTAACTCTCTCTGTCATCATTAATATTGTGAACTGCCCTGAGATCTGTGGGTATAGGATGGTATACAAATTGAATAAATAAAATAAAATCATCATCAGGGACCTGGGCCAGATCTTCTAGACCAGGCATGTCCAACAGGTAGATCATGATCTACCGATAGATCACTGGACGTTTGCAATAGATCACTGGTAGATCTACTCCCCCCAGAGAAGCTGAACAACTGTGGCTCCCCTAAAAAAAGCTCAACATTTTACCTCCCTGAAAAAACTCAACAACTTTGCCCTGAACCCCCCAAAAGGGGGTAGATCACTGCCAGTTTTTAACTCTGAGTAGATCGCAGTCTCTTGGGAGTTGGCCACCCCTGTTCTAGACCAACTGGGCGGAGGCTGGCCACTTTTGCTGCCTACTCACAAGTAGACAGAGACCATTGTGTTGTTAGTAAGTAGCCTAGAAGTATGGTAAGTAAGCTAGAGACTGAGAGGAGATATGGTAGCCATTGTCAAGTATCTGAAGGGCTGTCACATGGAGGATTGGGCAAACTTGTTTTTTCCTCCAGAAACCCAAAACCAACGGCTTCAAGTTACAAGAAAGGAAGTTCACACTAGCCATCAGGAAGATGCTGGACAGTAGAACAGACTCCCACGAAAGGTGGGGGCAGAGGTTGTTTGGCCACCTGTCATGGATGATCTAGTTGAGATGCCTGCATTTCAAGGGGTTGGGCCAGGTGACCCTCAGCGCCCAACTCTACAATTTTATGAATCTAAGTAGTTGGGTTTTGGAGTCCTTGGGCTCTTTTTGCTTTGATGGTTTCTGTTGGACCCAATTGCCCTCTTCCTAACATATCCCTAGTACAGTTTTACAATTAGAGTCGGGGTGTGTGATTGCAACCTTTGGGATTCGAGAATCCCTAGGTGTCCACATCGCTTTTGAGTTTCACGCTATTGGGAGCCTTAAGACCACAGCTACAGTGGGTAAAGCCAGGAATTAGCCTGTCCTTGGGGAGAAGCAGAGGGCTCTGTGTAAATTGCAAGGGGTTGACTGGAAGCAGGAGGTGTGCTCATCCGGGATCCCAGTATTTACCAGTTCTTTGGGTGTTCCCAGTTTCCCCACTGCCACAGGGTAAGACTCACCAATAATAATAATAATAATAATAATAATAATAATAATAATAATAATAATAATAATAATATATTATTTATACCCCGCCCATCTGGCTGGGTTTCCCCAGCCACTCTGGGCGGCTTCCAACAGAAAAATAAAACATAATAATCTATTAAACATTAAAAGCCTCCCTAAACAGGGCTGCCTTCAGATGTCTTCTAAAAATCTGGTAGCTATTTTTCTCTTTGACATCTGATGGGAGGGCATTCCATAGGGCAGGCGCCACCACCGAGAAGGCCCTCTGCCTAGTTCCCTGCAACTTGGCTTCTCGCAACGAGGGAACCGCCAGAAGGCCCTCGGTGCTGGACCTCAGTGTCTGGGCAGAATGCAGGGCTGTTGTACAGCAGCTGGGCAACATACCGGTAGGGGTGTGAGAGACTCTTCTGAGTAGCCCCTCTTCTCCCCAGATGGGGGTTGGAGTCCGATGATAAACATCTGGAGAGATTCCAGGCTCCTACATCCCTGCCGCTTGCCAGGGATTTGTTGCCAGCCCCCATTTGTTATCTTATTTATTTATTTCTGGGAAAGGGCCATAGCTCAGTGGTAGGGCATTTGCTTTGCATGCCAAAGGTTCCAGGTTTAATCTCTGGCATCTCTGGGTAGGTTTGGAAATGTCCCCGCCACTCATGGTCCCTTCCAACTCTATGATTATATGAAATGGATTGGTGGTCTGACTCAGGGTAAAGCAGCTTCCTATGTTCCGATCTTTCCTGTAAGGAATCTCACGCACCCTGCGCTTACTCTCACAACAACCCTGTGAGGTTGGGGCTGGCTGAAGGTCACCCAGTATGCTTCACAGGAATCCTATGCCTCATCAGCTGGATAGCTCAGTTGGTTAGAGCGTGGTGCTGATAACGCCAAGGTTGCAGGATCCATCCCTGTAAGGTACAACTGCATACATTGGTTCCCAGTATGTTTCCAAGCACAGTTCAAAGTATTGGTGCTGACCTTTAAAGCCCTAAACGGCCTCGGTCCAGTATACCTGAAGGAGGGACTCCACCCCCATCGTTCAGCCCGGACACTGAGGTCCAGCGCTGAGGGCCTTCTGGCGGTTCCCTCACTGCGAGAAGAGAGGTTACAGGGAACCAGGCAGAGGGCCTTCTTGGTAGTGGCGCCCACCCTGTGGAATGCCCTCCTATCAGATGTCAAGGAGATAAACAACTATCTGACTTTTAGAAGACACCTGAAGGCAGCCCTGTTTGGGGGAAGTTGTTAATGTTTGATATTTTATTGTGTTTTTAATATTCTTTTGGGGTTAGCCAGATGGGCGGGAGATAAATAAATAAATAAATAAATAGTCATAATTACCATCATCATTCCTGCATTGCAGACGGTTGGATTAAATGAATCTCAGGGTCCCTTCCAACTGTTTGATCCCGTGGTTCTAAGATCAACAGCCTGTGCACAAATAAAAGGAAAATGGGGGGGGGGAGAGATACCACTGCTATTAAATAAGCACTGCTTTTGATACGAGTTCATAGAATTGTAGAGTCGGAAGGGACCCTGAGGATCATCTAGTCCAACCCCCTGCAATGCAGGAATGTCGATCGATAGGGGGATCGATAGGGGGATCGAACCTGCGGCCTTGGCACAATCAGCACCACGCTCTACCCAGCTGAGCTGTGTCCTGCGTGGCAGTGCTGGGCTCAAACTAGCCAAGAAAGACGCTGTGATTATTACTGAAGGAAGGTCACATCAGGGTACTCTCCGATCCAAGTACCACCCCCCCCAAGAGTCTTAGTGAGCTGGGCTCTTCCTCCCCATCACCTCCCATATCGTGTGTGTGTCCCCCCCTTTTCCTCTGCCCTTTCTGCATACTGCCAAACTGGGCTTTTAATCCTCGCCCTATTAGGATGGGGTTAAAATGCGTCACACAGAGGCTTTAGTCCTTTTTAATGACACATCTGTTAATTCGGCAGCCTGGCAACATCTGGAACCTAAAGTCACTTTCTCCCACGGAATGTCATTTCCCTACAGCTTAGTCCCTCTCCCCAAGCTGCTCCTGTCGCCCACACACAGAACCCTCCCTTCCCTTCTTTTACCTCAGGAGACGGCTGGGGTGTTTTTTTTTGGTTACGTTTCAGGATGCCTAACAAACAGAGACATGGGTTCCCCTGAGGTATAAGGGCATGTGGTTTGAACATACAGGGAAAGGCACATTTGTGCTTGTGTGTGGGGTCGTCTCTCCCCCCCCAAAAAAATGGCACTCGTGCCCCCAGGCAAAAACACGGCTGCATCCGTTTGCTGTTTTGTGCTCTCTCTTTCGCCAAGGGAAAGGTGCGTGGAGAGTTCAGGAGAAGGTTTCTTCAAACATCTGCGGTGTCATTGTGATAATCTGCCCCTTCGCAAATGTTCAGATGGAGCAGAGATTATGGAGGTGTGGAAATAAGCACACATAGCCTACTGCAGTGGTCCTCAACCTTGGGCCTCCAGATGTTTTGAGACTACAGTTCCCATCATCCCTGACCACTGGTCCTGCTAGCTAGGGATCATGGGAGTTGTAGGCCAAAAACATCTGGAGGCCCAAGGTTGAGGACCACTGGCCTACTGGACCTGCCTTCAACAACTTCTGCTCTCTTCAGGGGTTTGTGGACTACAACTCCCATCATCCTCCAGCTGTCGCAACTGGGGCCCACCCAGCTTGGGTTGATGGGACTTGTAGTTTGAAACATTTGGGGAGAGCATGAAGCTGGGTTTACAGCACAATCCTTATCCAAAACAGTTCTGATCCCCAACAAATACTGGCTACTATTGGGAATTTTTTTAAATGTTCGGCGTTTTATTACGTTTTTATATTTTGCTGGAAGCCTCCCAGAGTGGCTGGGGAAACCCAGCCAGATGGGCAGGGTATAAGTAATAAAATTATTAGTATTATTATTCCTTCATATTTAGTGTGTGTGTGTGTGTGTGTGTGTGTGTGTGTGTGTGTGTGATTTTTATTGGTTTTACATATAATCGCATTACGTAACATCGTACCCTCTTATTTTATCTCTTTGGCTCAACTGAGCCTAACAACTTCCCTCCCTTTAAACTTTACATAATAATAATAATAATAATAATAATAATAATAATAATAATAATAATAAAATAATAATAATAATAATTTATTATTTATACCCCGCCCATCTGGCTGGGTCTCCCCAGCCACTCTGGGCGGCTTCCAACAGAAGAATAAAAGAATAAAGCAGAAGAATAAACAGAAGAATAAAACACAATAATCTATTAAACATTAAAAGCCTCCCTTTACAATTCACTTCATTTCCTATCCTTGTTATATCATTACCTAAAATATTATTTTACTCAACCTAAATAGGCAGCAATTTCATCTTACAAATCTTCAGATAACCCTGCTAATGATGGTAATTATTATTATTCCTAGGAGTTAGCTCTTCTTACACTCCAGACTGAGGTTAGCAATATGATCCTACGCATGCCTACTCAGAAGTAAATCCTGTCGCGTTTTCAATGGACTTACTCCTGTGGTGAATATGTAAACTGACTCCCAAGTCAGTTTCAGGTATTTTGATCCCATCTGCACTAAACATTTCAAAGAGTATCATACCACTTTTAAAAGTTGTGGCTCTACCCCACCCACCCCCCAAAATCCTAGGAAGTGTAGTTTGTTAATGGGGTTAAGAACTGTTAGGAGACTCCTAACACCTCAAGGTCTGCTTCTCCTCCTATGAACCAATCCAGACTCTGTGTTCATAACCTGAAGCCCTTCTTTGTATGCCTCCTCCACAAGAGGCCTGGAGGGCGGCAACACAAGAACGGGGCCTTTTCTGTGGTGGCTCCCCATTTGTGGAATCCTCTGCCCGGGGAGGTTCAGCTGGCACCTTGCTTGTATAGCTTTAGGCACCAGGCGAAAAATGTTCTTCTTCAATCAGGCATTTGCCTGATTAACATTCTATGGCCTTTTAAGTGTGTTTGTGGGGGGGGGGGGGGAGCTATTGTTTTGTTGTTTTTCTAGGTAGCACTTTGACCTGATCTGGCAGGGCTTTCCTTATGCCCTTGTGTCCTCTGACTCAAGGCGGGGAATCTCTGTTCATTCCCAGCACTCTGTGCAGCTGCTCCTCCTCAGCTCTGGCCTCCAGCTGCATTGCTCCAAACGCATCTCAGATGCTCCCATCTGAGCAAAGTACCCATTCCATAATGGGGTTCCATAATGGGACACAGGGGGCGCTGTGGGTTAAACCACAGAGCCTAGAGGGCTTGCCGACCAGAAGGTCGGCGGTTCGAATCCCCGCGACGGGGTGAGCTCCCGTTGCTCGATCCCAGCTCCTGCCAACCTAGCAGTTCAAAGGCACATCAAAGCGCAAGTAGATAAATAGGTACCGCTCCGGCGGAAAGGTAAACGGCATTTCCACATGGTAAATGGCTGGCCACATGACCTGGAAGCTGTACGCCAGCTCCCTCAGCCAACAACGCGAGATGAGCGCCGCAACCTCAGAGTCAGTCACGACTGGACCTAATGGTCAGGGGGTCCCTTTACCTTTACCCCTTCCATCACAGAATTGGCACCTTGTCGCAGAGAACCTCCCTGCTTCTATTTTGTGGTGCCCCCATTGTTTGCGCCTGACTCATACGACGCCGATGCAATCCCCTTCCAATTAATTTGTTTTTTGTCGAGGAAGGAAAAGATAAGCCCTCGAGGGAGGTGCGCTGGTCTCCTTGCCGAGGGGACTCTGAG
Organism: Zootoca vivipara; assembly: GCF_963506605.1. Taxonomy (NCBI): domain Eukaryota; kingdom Metazoa; phylum Chordata; class Lepidosauria; order Squamata; family Lacertidae; genus Zootoca; species Zootoca vivipara. The sequence continues at coordinate 19,387,894 of NC_083277.1, read as the reverse complement.
AAGGTGGCGAGGGAATGGCAGTGGGGTGGGGGGCAGGAAAGACAGCCGAGACTGAGCTTCTTCCCACACCAAAGCAGCCTTGAGAGACTCCAGCAGGAAAAGCTGCAGCCCACAGGGGCTGACACAGATAATCCTGTCCCTGCCTTTGCCTCCTGGGCCTTAGAGCCCACTGCCTCCTTCAAAACCTTTCTGGACAACCTTTGCCTCCCCCCCTCCCCCTGCTGCCTGGTGTGGGAGCTGGTGGGTGAACCTGCGTGGACGGGGCTGCATGACTGCATGACAAGGATGGGAACCTTACGAAGTTGAGCTTGCTTTTTTCCTCCTCCCTCCCATTCCTTTCTTCCTCCTGCGTGATTGTCAGCCACAGGGCGGAGATGGTCTTCTAGTGGTTTCCGCAAGCTTGCTGTGGGAGAACACCTTTCAGCTCTAGAGCAGGGATGTAGACTCAGGTTTTGGAGGTAGGAAAGCCAGGCTCAGATTCTGACTGTACGTTCCCAATATATATAGAAGTCAATGCTATAGGAGTGGCACACTTGGTTTTCGCTTGCACCGAAAGGGGATTGAAGCGGGGCAAGTGATCAGGGCTGGTGTCAGCACCCAGTATTCTTGGACAGCTCCAGCAACAACAGAGCAGGGCCCATCACGGATGTCTGCCTAGGAACACCCCCCCTTATTTCTCACCCTGCCCCACCTGCCCCCAGTCCTCCAAGCAGTGAAACCAAGATGCTTGTTTACAAAGGTAAAGGGACCCCTGACCATTACGTCCAGTCATGACCGACTCTGGGGTTGCGGCACTCATCTCGCGTTATTAGCCAAGGGAGCCGGCGTACAGCTTCCAGGTCACGTGGCCAGCATGACAAAGCCGCTTCTGGCGAACCAGAGCAGCACACGGAAACGCCATTTACCTTCCCACTGTAGGGAACACCGTTTACCTTCCCACCTATTTATCTACTTGCACTTTGACATGCTTTCGAACTGCTAGGTTGGCAAGAGCAGGGACTGAACAACGGGAGCTCACCCCATCATGGGGATTCGAACCGCCGACCTTCTGATCGGCAAGCCCTAGGCTCTGCGGTTTAACCCACAACCTTACTGTATGTTTGTGAAACATAGACCACTTATAAACACCATCTCCAGCTCCTCGAAAGATTCCATCAACGGTGTCTCCGAAAACTTTTACACATCACTTGGGAAGAAAAGCAAACTAATGCCAGTGTACTGGAAGAAGTAAAGATCACCAGTGTTGAAGCAATAATTCTGCAACATCAACTTCGCTGGACTGGTTATGTTGTTCGGATGCCTGATTATTCCTTCCAAAGCAACTACTCTTTTCCGAACTTAAAAATGGAAAGCATAATGCTGGTGGTCAACAAAAAAGGTCTAAAAACTTGTCTCAAGGCAAATCTTTTAAAAATATAGTATAAACACCAACAATTGGGAAACACTGTGAGCACTCCAATTGGAGAACAGGCTTTACCAAAGGTGTCATGGGCTTTGAAGACACTCGAACTCAAGAGGAAAGGGAGAAACGTGCTAGGAGGGAGCCACACTTGGCAAATCCACACCGTGATCAACTCCCGCCTGGAAACCAATGTCCCCACTGTGGAAGGACGTGTGGATCCAGAATTGGCCTCCACAGTCACTTACAGACTCACTGTTAAAATCGTGTTTATGGAAGACAATCTTACTCGGCTACGAGTGACCGCCAAAGAAGAAGCATGGTTTTTTTTGCACGCATTGAACACTTGACAAGCTGCACCTGCTGAAATTCTCTCTTATATATACCTGTTCAAGTTGCAGAAGCCCCTTTCTTCCCCCCCCCCTCTGTCCACCCTACCTGTTATCTCCATGGTGCCGGGTGAAGATATTTTATCTGCCCGGTCTTTTGATTTCGTTCGTTTTTAATTTCGCCGGCTTTGGGTGCACGTCATTTAAACACAAAAGTCTGCTTCTTCTTACGCCATCCTTTTCGAGGTATCTTCTTATTATTGGCTGTTTTACGTGATTGTTAGCCACTATTGTTTATTTATTTAATTAATTTGTATACAAACACACACAGCCCTTCATCCGCAAACCTCAGGGCGGTTCACAGCATAAACTATGAGAATGTAAAATGTGTGTTCATTTTGTATGTTTATGTTGTGAAACATCCTGTGATCTTTGGATGAAGGGTGGTATACAAATTTAAATAGATCAATAAATAAATATTACACACACACACACACACACAATTCAATAATAATTATTAACTAATGCCATTTATTGGTCGCTTTATACCACTGTTTGGGTTTCCAGCTGTTTTTGGACTACAACTCCCATCATCCCTGACCACTGGTCCTGTCAGCTACGGCTGATAGGAGTTGTAGTCCAAAATCTGGAGACCCATGTTTGGGAAACCCTGCTTTATACCAAAGGAAAAGTCTCAAAACGGCTTGACAATAAATAAAAATAATACATCTGGGGCATTTTTTTTTAATCTGCTCTGGGGCATTTTTTTTAAAGGATTCTTGCTGCATGTTCCACACAGTCCAGATTATTAGTTTTTGTTTATTTCAAAATGCACATCAAAGCAACATTTTTCTTAGGACCAACTGGGGGGGAGGGGGGAAGCATTGCCAAACCATGAGCAAGCTTTCGGGCTTAGCTAAGGCCCTCTTCATTTTCACGGGGAGAATTTCACATGGCTGCTGTCTCTATTCAAGCTACAAGAGAGAAGATTCCACCTACGGTAAACATTAGGAAGAACTTCCTGACAGTAAGAGCTGTTCGGCAGTGGAATTTGCTGCCAAGGAGTGTGGTGGAGTCTCCTTCTTTGGAGGTATTTAAGCAGAGGCTTGACAGGCATATGTCAAGAATGCTTTGATGGTGTTTCCTGCTTGGCAGGGGGTTGGACTGGATGGCCCTTGTAGTTTCTTCCAACTCTATGATTCTATGATTCTATTGTATGATTCTATTAGGTGGCCAGGTGCAGATGAGGACTTGGCGTTTTCCCAGCCATTGCCCACAGCTGCCCAAACCCAACCGTGTGGTTAGCTCTGCGCTCATTAAGAGGCAGCTGCCACCCTGTGTCACAGAAGGGACATCGGAGAGATCTGATTGTGGGCTGAGCAATGGTGCATTAAAGAAAAGAGCCCTAAAGGGATGAAGGGGGAGGGGGGTTTCATGCTGCGAATTTTCACTCTGTCATGGCTCAGCTGGCTTTGCTCAATCCAGCTGAGATACCTTGGGTTTGATTTCTCATCCCAGCGCAGTCGGATTCCGGCCCCATCTGTATTCAAAGCAAAATCTTATCAGCCCTCCTGTGGCACGATGGATCAGTGCGTCTGGATGTTAGCCAGAAGGTTGGTGGTTCAGGCCCACCCAGGGATGGCTTTGGGCAGGATTCCTGCATTGCAGGGGGTTGGACTAGATGACCCTCAGGGTTCCCTTCCAACTCTATGATTCTGTGATCACAGTGGTACCTTGGTTCTCAGACTTAATACGTTCCGGAAGTCCGTTCCAAACCCAAAGCATTCCAAAACCAAGGCGCGCTTTCCCATAGAAAGTAGTGCAAAATTGATTAATCCATTCCAGACTTTTCAAAACAACCCTTAAAACAGCAATTTAACATGAATTTCGCTATCTAACGAGACCATTGATCCATAAAATGAAAGCAATAAAGAATGTGCTGCAGTCACACAATCAATCAGTAGCTGAAGTGGGTTCCATACAGTCACTAAAACAAAACTTGTCTGAATTAATTTTGAGATGTATTTTAATTAATTGATGTCTGTGTTTATGCATATTGTGTTGTTTTTATGATGTTAGCCGCCCTGAGCCAGGTTTTGGCCGGGGAGGGCAGGATACAAATAAAAATATATTATTATTATTATTATTATTATTATTATTAAACAAAAAAGCTGCAAAAACAAAAATGCAAAATAAATATCAAAAACAGACAGACCTCAACATAACACTCAAAAAGGAAGAGTGGCACTCAAAACAGAAGCATAACACTCAAAACGGAGCATATTCGGCTTCCGGGGAAAGTTCGCAAGCTGGAACACTTAACTTCTGGGTTTGCAGCGTTTGGGTTCAAAGTTGTTCGAGTACCAAGGCTTTTGAGAACCAAGGTGCCACTGTGCTGTGATTCCGTGACCACCTTAAACAGTCATGGCTTCCCCCAAAGAATCCTGAGAACTGCAAGTGTGCTGTGAGTTGTTAGGAGCCCCCCCCCTGTTACCAGGGGCAGACCTTTGTCATGTGCCCAGTTGTGCAAGGCCAAAATTGGACGCTGCCCCCCTTCCCTCCAGCCTTCCCAAAGCTGGTCAAGTGCTAGCTAGGCTTTGGGAAGCAAGTAGGAGGACTCTAGGACCCTGTCAGAGCCCTCACACCTCCTCCCCAAAGCCCAGCACTTACTAGGTAGGCACACCATTGGCCCCTGCACCCAGGGCCCGCCTCTGCTATTACGATTTCGGGACCCACAATTCCCGGAGTTCCCTATGAAGAGGGTTCCACTCTGGAAATTGTAACTCTGCAAGGGGAGCCAGAGAGTCTCATCACAACTCTCAGCACCCTTAGGAAGCCAGTTAACTTAGTTATCAAGGTTATTTGGGGGAAGCTATGGCTGCTGTGTGCTGGAGGAGACTCTTGAGAGTCCCATGGACTGCAAGAAGATCAAACCTATCCATTCTGAAGGAAATCAGCCCTGAGTGCTCACTGGAAGGACGGATCCTGAAGCTGAGGCTCCAATAGTTTGGCCACCTCATGAGAAGAGAAGTCTCCCTGGAAAAGAACCTGATGTTGGGAAAGATTGAGGGCACTAGGAGAAGGGGATGACAGAGGACGACAGAGTCTGACCAAACTGCGGGAGGCAGTGGAAGACAGGAGTGCCTGGCGTGCTCTGGTCCATGGGGTCACGAAGAGTCGGGCATGACTAAATGACTAAACAACAACAACAGCAATGGCTGTTCAGAGTGGCACAATAGCGCCTTAAACGCATAATGTGGACGGGGCCCTTGTCTCAGAAGGAAACACCCATTCATAGCCTCTCGCCCAGGTGTGGCCCACCATGCGCCACCAAACTGCAGCTCCCCCCCCATCCCTGGTCATTGGCCATGCTTCCTGATGGGAGTTGTAGTTCAGCAACATCCGGAAGGCTAAATAGTTTCCTGGTTTGGGTCTTCCTCCTTAAAGCAAGTTTCAACAGAGGCCAAAGAAGTTGTGCAGAACTCCAGCCAAAGAGAAGGGCAGACAGGAACAGTCAAGGATTGTGATGTTCTATCTCCCCTGTAGGGTTGCCATATTTGTTCTGGCAAAATACAGGGGAGGGGGATTAGGAACCAAAAATTTTTTCCACCTAGTGCTGAAATGACTTCAAAGCAATCCTTTACAATACATGGCAGCCTAACCAGATAGCCCCTCTGGAATCTCAATCTCTCTCTCTCTCTCTCTCTCTCTCTCTCTCTCTCTCTCTCTCTCTCTCTCTCACACACACACACACACACACACACGTAAATCTGCCTGTACTTTGTTACCCAGAGCTCAAATGTACGACATTTCACAAATATGCAATACAGTGGTACCTCAGGTTAAGAACTTAATTTATTTCTGGAGGTCCGTTCTTAACCTGAAACTGTTCTTAACCTGAGGTACCACTTTAGCTAATGGGGCCTCCCGCTGCCGCCATGTGATTTCTGTTCTCATCCTGAAGTAAAGTTCTTAATCCGAGGTACTATTTCTGGGTTAGCGGAGTCTGTAACCTGAAGCGTCTGTAACCCGAGGTACCACTGTACATACAGGCCAGGGCAAAATAAATAAATAAATAGGGGGTCTTATTCCGATGAGGGGGCAAGCTTTATTCCACATCAGGCATAGGCAAACTCTGGCCCTTCAGATGCATGAGACTACAAATCCCATCATCCCTAGCTAACAGGACCAGTGGTCAGGGATGATGGGAATTGTAGTCCCAAACATCTGGAGGGCCGGAGTTTGCCTATGCCTGTTCCACATGTTAGATGTTTGAAAGATAGAGGAAACAATGGGGTAAGGCAAGCCTTGTGGGGAGCTACTTCTCCCCCACCCTCCTCTCTCAAATACCATGCAGGTAACTATGTTCAGAACTTCTAGGGGGCTTCTAGGCCACACTGACACAAACCCCCTTGTTCCTAGAGCCCTGAAACCCGTTGCTCTCTGAGGGACAGAGCCTGGCACTCTGCATCCTGTATTGAAATATGGGATGATCCCGTATTATACAGGACAGGTGGCAACCCTACCTGTACACCTCTGAATATCTGTTACTGGGAGGGTGCTGTGGCATCTGTTTGTGGGCTTCCCACAGGCATCTAGTTGGCCACTGATATTGGATTCTGGATTCTGAAGGCCCTTTAGCCTGATCCAGCAGGACTCTCCATGTGGCATTGGCGATGAGCCTGTGGCTTTCCCAGATGTTTCCAGATTCCCATGCCAGGGGACCGGAGTGCAACTGCGGGCAGAAACACCTGTTACCGGGGGGGGGCCTTCATATGAAAGTGGCCGTGCTGCCTACATGCTGTTGCCATGGAGGAGATTAAGAGGCATTTTGCCTGTGACCCAAACTCACTCTCTTCTCCTTTTGGAATCGGGAAGCCAACGCCACCTTTTGCATGGGGGAAGAGTACAGATTGTGGAGAAAGGCTACCTACACTGGCTCCCAGTACGTTTCTGAGCACAATTCAGGGTGCTGATGTTGACCTTTAAAGCCTTAAATGGCCTCAGCCCAGTATACCTGAAGGAGCGTCTCCACCCCCATCATTCAGCCCGGACACTGAGGTCCAGCGCCAAGGGCCTTCTGCGAGTTCCCTCCCTGGGAGAAGTGAGGTTGCAGGGAACCAGGCAGAGGGCCTTCTCGGTGGTGGCATCCACCCTGTGGAACGCCCTCCCATCAGCTGTCAAGGAAAGAAACAACTTTCCGACTTTTAGAAGGCACCTGAAGGCAGCCCTGTTTGATGTTTTATCGTGTTTTTCATATTCTGTTGGGAGCCGCCCAGAGTGGCTGGGGAAACTCCGCCAGAGGGGCGGAGTATAAATATTATTATTATTATTATTATTATTATTATTATTATTATTATTATTATCATCATCAGGTGTCCCCCCATTTCTTTCTTTCTTTCTCTCTCTCTCTCTCTCTCTCTCTCTCTCTCTCTCTCTCTCTGTGGTTTGCTTTAAACCTGACTTTTTGGTTGTAGCTCAGCAGCAGGGCAATCTATGCAAATAAATTAGCATATGCAAATCAAGCCCTCCCCCTAATTAACCGGCTCTTAGAGGCACACTGCCTGTGCACATCACAATCTCAGAAATGCCTGCCTGCTCTCTCCCACTCCTAAGTGGATTTGAACAAAAAGGACATTGAAGTGTTCTCTTCTTCCAACCATACTTTGAACTAAGTGTGCTTTCGAGTCGTACATGTAACCTATGATTTCACTTTCATCCCACCAAGGAGTTCAGGGCAGCATACATGTCAGTATTCGTCAATGTTCTTTTCTAAACAAAAGAGTTTTAATCACTGATGCATCTTCCGTTTTTGTGTGACTTCAAATGATATGATGCTCATCAACCAATGTCTCAAACTATTGCTCTTGCTGAAAGCCAGGTGAAAGAGGCAATGTCGCCCATCTTCCGAGGGTTGCAAAATCACCTGCTAAGAACTATTTTTGAATTTTTGGGCATTTAGAACTCATGAATCAGAGTGTTCTGCAGAAGAAGGGATGGCCAAGGAGGAAAGATGACCATTCTACATCTGGCATGTGAGAGGTTCATAGACTTTCACTGAAGAACATGGATTATATTTGACTTCACTTTCTTCATGTTTGTATACATGTTGTTGATACATGGTGATTATGACAATCTTTTAGTTCCTGGATTCAACAAGCCGAAGTTTCTGAATTGTGCTGGTTTTGTGCAAGGTTGTATCTTCTAAGTTTTAGATTTTTATACCTAAGGGAGGAACTCAACATGTTGTCGGTGCAAACAGACCAATCTACCCTCTCCTCTCTTAATTATCGTTCAGGGTCAGGCAGGAGTATTATAAAACCAAGAACTTTATTTAAACAAGCTTTCTTCAACTCCTAACTCTCTCTGATCCTCCTGCTCTTTGTCTAAATACTTTCTGGGCCTATCTGACGAAGTGTGCATGCACACGAAAGCTCATACCAAAATAAAAACTTAGTTGGTCTTTAAGGTGCTACTGAAGGTTTTTTGTTGTTGTTGTTGCTTCGACTGAGACCACTGTAACTACTTTCTGGGCCGAATGACTTCTTGGCAGCTGTTCCCTTAACCTGCGCCTTCCCTCTCTGTGTCATTAAATTGAAACTTGAGATAGACTCCAATATGGAGCTGGCGAGAACTCCCAAAAGAAGGGTACCAATAGCCTGGCAGAACCACTGAAGCTGGAACTGGCTAGTCTACAAGCAAAAGACATAATTGCCCCAATTATGCTGATCTACAGCATAGATCAGCAGCCTAGTTATTCTCCTAACCCTCTTGCTTAGTTCCACATACATTGATGCGCTCCCCACCATGCACTGTTCTGGGGGTTCTTCTGAACCCCCTCCCCCAAGCCAATGTGGTGAAAGAGGACGGAAAGCTTCATGGGTGCTAGCAGAAATCCCCATATGGGCTTCTCCTAGCAGGACCGGTTAGTTGCATTTAGCCTCGTTTTTAATTCTTGCATTCATGAGCAATTTAAATTCCGCTCTCGTCACATGCTTATATAAACATTGCAAATGCATTTTTCTTCTTCTTCTTTTTGCAATGCAGCTGTTAAGTTGACTTTATAAGAGGGTGAAAAAAATGCAATATATTTTTCATCTAAGCTTTCCCTCTCCCCCCGTTTTTTTTTTTTTTTACCTTGACCTTTGTGGTCTGTGTTCTTTGTTTCTGGTGCACAGTCAATTATATTTTATCTCCGTTCTGGTTTGTTTTGGAGAAAGGCATTGTGCCCATCTGCCTCTGTTTGTCTGCCTGTGTTTGTGTGTGTGTGTGTGTGTGTGTGTGTGTGTGAGAGAGAGAGAGAGAGAGAGAGAGAGAGAGAGAGAGAGAGAGAGAGAGAGAGAATTGGGGAGAGAATGAAAGAGAAGACCTTTTATCTCATGCCTTCCGTTCTCCGTATCATATCATTAACCATTCCAGACATTCCTGAGCAGAGAGGTCTCCACCTGCATCAGGGACGCCTCAACCTTGGTGTAGCAGGCAATTTGAATGCAAATGAATTTGGTCTTTTGGTGGGGAGGGGCAGCTTCAAGAGCAGAACAGAATCCCGAGAGAGACTGATAAGAGGTGGAAGGAAGGTATGTGCCTTTGTGGGGAGTTAGGGATGAGTTAGGAATGACCAGGCAGTGGAGATTAACTAAAGAACAGGGTTGCGTTGTGATCCTTCTCTCTTTTGCCCCTTTTCTACGGATCTCTTCCTGAAGGCGGTCCTGTACCTGTACACAGTGCGGGGGGGGGGAGAAGAGTTTGACAATACGTTCCAGTATTAGAGCAGCCATGCAGAGTACCCCAATAGCCTGCCTTTGCTCAGCATCTCTGCTTTATAGAGAGGAGCAGGGGTAGTTTTTTGGGAGGGGGAGGGAATAATAGCTCGGTCATGGAGCATGTGATTTGCATGCATAAAACCTCAGCTGTACTTCCTGGCATTTCAGGTTGTAGCATAGGGCTCGGGAACCATTTCCAGCCTCCCTAAGTCCGAGAGAGAGAGAGACTGCAGGATGGTCCCCAGCCATGATAGTTATGCTCTGACTCTACAGTTAAAGGCAGCGATGCTTCTGAATAGGTCAAAGGTCAAGTTCCCCTGGGTGGTTAAGTCCAGTCAAAGGCGACTGTGGGGTTGCAGCGCTCATCTCGCTTTCAGGCCGAGGGAGCCGCCGTTTATCCACGGAGTTTTCCGGGTCATGTGGCCAGCAGGACTAAACCGCTTCTGGCACAACGGGACACCGTGACAGAAGCCAGAGCACACGGAAATGCCGTTTACCTTCCCGCCACAGCGGTACCTATTTATCTACTTGCACTGGTGTGCTTTCGAACTGCTAGGGTGGCAGGAGCTAGGACAGAGCAACAGGAGCGCACCCCATTGCGGGGATTCGAACCGCTGACCTTCCTATATCAGCAAGCCCAAGAGGCTCCGTGGTTTAGACCACAGCATCACCCACGTCCCTGCTTCTGAATGTTGCTGGAGCGTGCTCTTGCAGCCGAGAATCCTGGGAGCTGTAGTTTGTTAAGGGTGCTGAAAGGGGAGGGCCTTTTCACGGAGAGGAGCCTTTTCACTAGTTTAAATATATTTATAAATCACCATTTCATACTATAATTCTAGATGGGCAAGCACTGGCCCTCCCAGATGCCATTGGACTCCCATCATCTCTGACCATTGGCAATTCTGGCTGGAGCTGATGGGAGTTTCAAAACACCTGGGGAGTCGGAGTACCTATCTCTGTTCTACAGCACCTAAAATCTACTTGCTAGTGTACAAAAATAAAACAGAAGACAATTCCTGCCTGCAGGCATACACAACCTAAATAAGGCATGCAGACAAGGAGAGTTCTGGGAGGGCCAGTACGATTTTGAGCACAATTCAATGTGTTAGTGATGGCCTTTAAAGCCCTAAACGACTTCGGTCCAGTATACGTGAAGGAGCATCTCCACTCGCATTGCTCAGCCCGGACACTGAGGTCTAGCTCCGAGGGCCTTTTGGCGGTTCCCTCCCTGCAAGAAGTGAGGTTACAGGGAACCAGGCAGAGGGCCTTCTCGGTAGTGGCGCCCGCCCTGTGGAACGCCCTCCCACCAGATGTCAAGGAAAGAAACAACTATCTGACTTTTAGAAGGCATCTGAAAGCAGACCTGTTTAGAGAAGTTTTTAATGTTTGATGTTTTATTGTGTTTTTAATACAGTCATACCTCGGTTTAAGTACGCTTCAGTTTGAGTACTTTCAGTTTAAGTACCAGTGCTCTGCGGACCCATCTGGAATGAATTAATCCACTTTCCATTACTTTCAATGGGAAAGTTCACTTCAGGTTAAGTACGCTTCAGTTTAAGTACTCCGCGGACCGTTTGGAATGGATTAATCCACTTTCCATTACTTTCAATGGGAAAGTTTGCTTCAGGTTAAGTACGCTTCAGGTTAAGTACGGACTTCCAGAACCAATTGTGTACTTAAACCGAGGTACCACTGTATTCTGTTGGAAGCTGCCCAGGTGGGCAGGGTAATAACAACAACAACAACAACAACAACAACAACAACAACAACAACAACAATAGCTATTACTACTGTGACTACAACTACTACTAATGTGGTTTTATTATTTGTTCCAAGCCGTCCAGAGTGGCTGGGGCAACCCAGTCATTATGGGTGGCATATGAATAAATTAGTAGTAGTAGCAATAATGATGATGATGATAGGGCAGGGATGGAATAGCAGGATGGGACAGGAACAGCTTGTCATTTTACAGCTTGAACATTTTAATTGGCTCTTTTAAAGAAAAGGGGAGAGAGAGCTTTGCTCTTCTTAACCTGGCAACCTTTCTGCATTAGGATTCAAACCCCAGATCCTCAATTGCCGGGTGCTGGTTTGTGTCCATAGTGCCAGGCTCTGTGGATGCCATTGGTGAATTTTGAGTCACTCATGTGCTCATTGAAGGAGTGGAAGGAGGTGGGGAGGGGAGAGCGTTGAGGCCTCCAGGCACAACATCCCTCCATCTCCATGCTGCCCTCCTCCTTGAGCCCAGCTGCTGCCTTCCCTCTCTCTGCCACCGTCCTAGGCCAAGGCTGGGCAGGAGTTCCCCATCACTTCTGCTCTGCATTTCTGTAAATGTCACTCCTTCCTGCAGGGAGCTGGGAGAGTGTTTTCCAGGACACAGCGCTGGCTACAGCCAACGAGAGACCTCAGCATTCAAAATCTCCCTCTCTCTCTCTCTCTCCCTGTCTCCCAGCACATCTCAACTCTCCCCAGTGAGAGAACCAAGCTTGAGAAAGAAGTGGGTGGGGGTGGGTGGGTGGAATATAGGGAACTGGAAACGATGGACGCGGATAGGGAAACGAACCCCCGTGAGGTTTGCACAGCTCTGGATTCTAAATTGGCTGCTGCCCGCTGAAAAGGAGAGAGAGAGAGAGAGAGAGAGAGAGAGAGAGAGAGAGAGAGAGAGAGAGAGAGAGAGAGAGAGAGAGAGAGAGAGAAAGGAGGGGGAGATCTATTTAGTCATTTGCACGCAGCTCTCCTGCAAGCGGAGTGTGCTGAATCATCAAGAAGTCGAGCCAAAGGTGTCTCTCTCGCAACACCTCGCAGAGAGGAGGACAGGTAGAAGGGCACCTTTGACAGACAAACATGTGAGGAGGTGGAGGAGGAGGAGGAGAGAAGCTTTGCCCGTGAAAAGAACTCATGGTTTTGTTTTGCCCAAATGTTCTCGGTTTCCCCGCTTCGCTTGAAGAGATGCTGATAATATAGGGCGGGCACCCCTGGTAGCAGGAGAGCAGGGGAAGATCCCTGCTTGCAATATAGCTATCAACATCACCATAATTTTATTATTTGCACCCCTCCCATCTGGCTGACCCCAAAAGAAAGTTAAAAACACAATAAAATATCAAACATTAAAAACTTCCCTAAACAGGGCTGCCTTCAGGTGTCTTCTAAAAGTCAGATAGTTGTTTATTTCCTTGATATCTGAAGGGAAGGCGTTCCACGGGGAGGGCGCTTGGTTCCCTGTAACTTCACTTCTTGCAGGGAGGGAACAGCCAGAAGGCCCTCGGCGCTGGACCTCAGTGTCCGGGCTGAACGCTGGGGGTGGAGACGCTCCTTCAGGTATACTGGGGCGAGGCCGTTTAGGGCTTTAAAGGTCAGCACCAACACTTTGAATTGTGCTTGGAAACATACTGGGAGCCAGTAAAGGTCCTTTAGGTCCCAGCAGCCACTCCTGGTCACCAGTCTAGCTACCGCATTCTGGATTAATTATAGTTTTGGAGTCACCTTCAAAGGTAGCCCCACGTAGAGCACATTGTAGTGGTCCAAGCGGGAGATAACCAGGGCATGCACCACTCTGGCGAGACAGTCTGCAGGCAGGTAGGGTCTCAGCCTGCGTACCAGATGGAGCTGGTAAACAGCTGCCCTGGACACAGAACTGACCTGCGCTTCCATGGACAGCTGTGAGTCCAACATGACTCTCAGGGCTGTGCACCTGGTCTTTTAGGGGCACGGTTACCCCATTCAGGACCAGGACGTCCCCCACACACCCCAACCCCCTGTTCTCCATGAACAGTAATTCACCTGGTGAGCTTCTCCAATCACCACAGGTCCCTGGCTGGGTTTCTACATGCCCCACAGATTTTAAATGTGCAGGATGGGGGCCCAGAAAGGTGACAACAACCCTACACACATATAATGGCTGGTGATATGCAGGTGGCTTGTTTTAGTTGTTTCCCTTTCCGTTGTTTGTTTCTTTTTATTTTCAGATCTTGAGCGTTCCTAAATCTTGTTGATTTTTAAGTCCTGGTGTCACCTCGAGGCCAGCATGTAATGTTCAGCTATAGCAGCACAGGCCTGAAACATACCATCAGGACGGAATAGGAGGACTCTAAGAGCCTCTCTCCGGATAAGCCCTGAGATTGATATTATGGCTCAGCTGAGCTGAACATAATACGATTAAGGAGATGAACTCGGGCGGTTGGTCCCAACAAGATCTCGGCACCTGCAGGGATGTGAGAAATGAGAAATGAAAGGGCAGAGGCTGGTTTTTCATAGAGGGGTGGGTGGGTGGGTGCCGGTCTGACTGTCGGTTGGGTTGGTTTACTCTATGCCAGGCATCCCCAAACTGCAGACCTCCAGATGTTTTGGCCTACAACTCCCATGATCCCTAGCTAACAGGGCCAGTGGTCAGGGAAGATGGGAATTGTAGTCCAAAAAATCTGGAGGGCCAAAGTTTGGGGATGCCTGCTCTAAGAAGTTGGACTTAGTCGAAACAAAATACAAAAAATTCCTTCCAGCAGCACCTTAGAGACCAACTAAGTTTGTCATTGGTATGAGCGTTCGTGTGCATGCACACTTCTTCAGATGCCATGTACACAAAAGCTCATACCAATGACAAACTTAGTTGGTCTCTAAGCTGCTACTGGAAGGAATTTTTTTATTTTGTTTCGACTACATCAGACCAACACGGCTACCTACCTGTAGTTGGACTTAGGATAGGCATGTAGTTGCGGCTGGAGTTCAGAGTCGTCCTCATCTGCAAAATGTAGCAATAAAATAATAATAATAATAATAATAATAATAATAATAATATCCCGGCCAAAGCTGGGCTCAGAGCGGCTAACAACAAGTTTAAATAGCACAGTGTACATAAAACCACAGTCAATTAATTAAAATACATTCTAAAATCAATTCAGAATCAAATTAATGGCAACCACTGGGCTAGAGTTTTGTGAGGATTGCAGAAGGAGAGATGGGGTCAGACTGTGCCTTGGCCATAGGCCTGGCGGAACAGCTCCATCTTGCAAGCCCTGCGGAAAGATGTCAAGTCCCGCAGGGCACTAGTCTCTTGTGACAGAGCGTTCCACCAGATCGGGGCCACGGCCGAAAAAGCCCTGGCTCTGCTCGAGGCCAGCCTAACCTCCCTGTGGCCCGGGATCTCCAAGATGTTTTTATTTGAAGACCGTAGGGTCCTCTGTGGGACATACCAGGAGAGGCGGTCCTGTAGGTACGAGGGTCCTAGGCCGTATAGGGCTTTAAAGGTTAAAACCAGCACCTTAAACCTGATCCTGTACTCCACCGGGAGCCAGTGTAGCTGGTATAGCACCGGGTGAATGTGATCCTGCGGTAAGGACCCCGTAAGGAGTCTTGCATTCTGCACCCGCTGGAGTTTCTGGGTCAGTTTCAAGGGCAGCCCCACGTAGAGTGAGAACAGCTAAGTTAAGAGAAGGGGATGCTGTACAACAGTGGACTTGGATGAAATGGTATTGCTTCTAGTAGACAACCTGTTTGTTGAGCATTCATCCCAGTGGGTTTGTGGAAAATTCAAGCAACGTTAAGTCACGGCGAGTGCCTTTGCCTTTCCACGCTTTCTAATGCATTTTCCTCTCACTTCCCTTCGTGCGAAACGTCCAACCTTTGAGAAAAAAGGTTTTGTTACACTAGACCTCCCAAGTCAGCTACCATTGCACCTCAATTTGCCAGGATGCAACGGAATTGCACCCCAAAATAGCAGCACTGTGGAAGTGTCCTAAAACAATCTAACATCCATATTGGTTTGTTTGCTTGCTTATGTAATTTATTTTTATTATTATTTTATTGGTTTCTATTGCTTTATTGCAGGGGTCCCCAAACTAAGGCCCGGGGGCCGGATGCAGCCCAATTGTCTTCTCAATCTGGCCCGCGGGCAGTCCGGGAATCAGCATGTTTTGACATGAGTAGAATGTGTCCTTTTATTTAAAATGCATCTCTGGGTTATTTGTGGTGCCTGCCTGGTGTTTTTACATGAGTAGAATGTGTCCTTTTATTTAAAATGCATCTCTGGGTTATTTGTGGGGCATAGGAATTCATTCATATATATTTTTCAAAATATAGTTCGGCCCCCCACAAGGCCTGAAGGACAGTGGACCAGCCCCCTGCTGAAAAAGTTTGCTGACCCCTGCTTTATTGGTTTGTTTGTTGGCTAAAATGATATTCTGTTTCTTAATGTCTGATGTTTTGTTGTGTTTTTATATTATTATTATACTTTGGCTAACTCGTAGCCGAGTAAGATTGTCTTCCGGGTTTAACAGTGACTGTGGAGGCCAATTCTGGATCCACACATCCTTCGACAGTGGGGACATTGGTTTCTGGGTGGGAGTTGATCACGGTGTGGATTTGCCAAGCGTGCCTTCCTCCTAGCATGTTTCTCCCTTGTGTCCTGAGTTCGAGCGTCTTTGAAGCCTATGACACCTTTGGTAAAGGCTGTTCTCCAATTGGAGCGCTCGCAGGCCAGTGTTTCCCAGTTGTCAGTGTTTATACTACATTTTTAAAGATTTGCCTTGAGACAGTCTTTGAACCTCTTTTGTTGACCACCAACATTATGCTTAGTATTTTAAGGTTCGGAATAGAGTAGCTGTGTTTTTATATATGCTGTAAGCCACCCAGAGTGGCTGGGTGGCTGGGGAAACGGAGCTAGATGGGTGGGATAGAGCCATTTAAAGGTAAAGGGACCCCTGACCATTAGGTCCAGTCGTGACCGACTCTGGGGTTGTAGCGCTCATCTTGCGTTATTGGCCGAGGGAGCTGGCGTACAGCTTCCGGGTCATGTGACCAGCATGACAAAGCTGCTTCTGGCGAACCAGAGCAGCACACGGAAACACCGTTTACCTTCCTGCTGTAGTGGTACCTATTTATCTACTTGCACTTTGACGTGCTTTTGAACTGCTAGGTTGGCAGGAGCTGGGACTGAGCAACAGGAGCTCACCCCATCGCAGGGATTTGAACCGCCAACCTTTTGATCAGCAAGCCCTAGGCTCTGTGGTTTAACCCACAGCACCACCTGCGTCCCATAGAGCCATTTAGGTTGACTTAAAGGTGGAAAATACAGTGTCTTCTTTAGTTATAGGTTTTTAAACCTCTCCCATCCTCTCCCACCCCAGCCTCCGCCCGCACCTTCTTAGCTGAGATTTTAAAAGAATTCCCCTCCTCCCCTTGCTCTGTGTTGTACCTGGGTATGTGTGTGTGTGGTGTGTGTGTATAAAAGCATCTTGTCAAGGTAAGAATAGCTGGGATGATGACTCACATTCCTGTCTGGTTCTATCTAATGAGCATCCTTCTCTTCACCCAGTGCATGTTTCATATGTCTCCAACCAGGCTTGTTCCTCCCTCCACATTCAGCCTAGGCAGAGGTCCCACAACTTATGTTGTGCTGCAAAAGCAGAGGGTGGTCTACAGAGGAAGGTGTATACACAACACCTCACAGGATGGGGAAACTGCAGCCTCCTCTCTTCTTTATCCTCCACCCCGTGACACAGTCTGACCGACAGCTGCAAATGAGTTGGAGTCAATCAAGCACCTCGATATGAATGAACAAAAAGGAACTCTTTGGCTGCTGTCATGCAGGGGAAAAAAGCCTCTGGCTGTAGGATCCCACACAGGCAAAGCAGATTATGCAGACAAAAGCGTGGCCCGGGAGACAGAATATTCTATACCTGCAGCATCTCTTGACAGATGCCTATGCAAATCACCCCACCTTTGCCCCTGCAATCCACCAAGATGGGGGGGGGCTGCTGGTCGCAATCTGCAGAAGTAATTAAAAACTAAGCGCCCCTAAGCACACAGAGAGTGCATTTCCTTTGCAAATGAGTAACCGTGGTTCATTGCCATACAAGAGGGTTTCTATGGGGAAAGTGGGGTCTGCTTCGAGTGTGGGTTCAGCTCCTCATTCTTCAGAAATGCAGCAGCAATCCAAGGAAGGAGAATCTATCTTGTCACCGTCCCCTTTCCCCTGGTATTTAGTCTAAACCTGCCTTCCTATACTGTAGTTTAAAAGGATTTTCCTCTTGGGCTGGTCTTGATGGAGAGGGTCAAAGCCACATCTCCTTTCCGGGGACCCTTTAAAATATTAGGAGACTGTTGTCCTAGCTCCTTTCAATATCTCCTGCTAAATAGCTTAACGCACCTATTTTAGTCTTTCATCATACATTTTTCCACCAGCGCTAAGGATTTTATGTATATCCTACAGCACAACGACATCCTGAGAAGCTTAGACTCTGTCTTAACAAAAAAAGTTTCTAGACCCTATGACATAGCTGTCAAGTTCTCCCCTTTTTTTCAGGGAAATTCCCTTATGCTGAATAGGCTTCCTCACGAGAAAAGGGGAAACTTGACAGCTATGCCTTATGGATGTAAGGATGGAACCTGAAAACATGTGAGCAATACCTGAACCCTTGGATGGCAGCTGAATAAGGCTTTCAGTGGTCAGAGGGCAGGATGTGAATTCTTTGCCAAGCTCCTGGCACCCCCCCCCCTAGCATTGGGCAGAATAGATGCAGACATGCACGACAAACTTAAAAGTGCATAATATAGTAGTGCAAGTTGCAGATACAGTGCAGAATTTGGGTTATGTAAGAGAGCTTGAGAATTTATATAGAACAAAGTCTTGTTGTGAGAGTCGGAGGTTGAACGGCTGGACTAGAGCCTGTCCCTTGGCAAAGCTATCAAGTACGGTACCTCCTTCGTCATGAAAACAACAGGTAAATGGTCCAGGACGACTAGGAAAAGGGTCTGTGCAATCCTTAGAACTAAGGAGGGTGCCTTCCATGCACCTACAGAGGAAACAACGGGCAAGGGATGATTTTGAGAAAGATGAGCAGGGATCTGCCTCTGGGCTCTGTGAGTATCCTAGGATGCAGCCTCGCCCTCCTGCTAGATGTGGAAGCAGTGAACTGCGGCTGTCTGTTGGGAGTCTTTCAGCTGCACCTCCACCTATGCCCAGTGTGACAAATTGAAGCACTTTTAAAATGTTTATTTCTGCCCGGCTGGCAAAGAGTTAACCCACCTCCAGCCTGACTGGCATAGAACTCTGATGGGGGCGGGACTGTGCCAGGTTTGAAGGGAGGGAGAGTCGGTTTGGTGAGTTAGGAGGGAGAGGGAGGAAGGTGTGGTGTGATGTTATGTGGTGGCTTGTATGAAGACAGTTAAGAGGCTAGGAAAACTTAAAGTTAAATGTTTGACTGAGTTTATTTTGTACAACTGGAACAAAGCTAATTAATAAATGACACGTTAAAGAATCACTTATGTTTTTAACACAATAAAACTTCATCTCTGTTTTTGCCAACAAGAGGTCCGTTTGTATTTTTCCAGCGAGGTACCAGGACTCACAGCCGTGGTGACTCAAGAGAGGGCCAAACTCACCTCAGGCAGGGAGGTGGTGGTTTGTGTCCTGAAGTTACACGGAGGAGGCTTAGAAGGGTAACCTGAGGTGCCAAGAAGTTGCCAGAGTGCCTAGGGCAAACTTCTACAGTGGGGGAATCTAACTGAGGGAGACCCTTTACAGGAGGCAAGAGGTTATTCCTGGGGGACAGCCTAGAGTTTCTTAAGGTACCAGGCCACGTAGGCTGGAAGGCTCTCCTTACTTAGAAACCCATCAGGAAAAGGGGTTTATTTTTGAGGCGGCAGGAGAAGAGGGTGGGTGTTTTCCCCTCTGGATTCCTGTGTCGCAGTGATAGTAAGGTAGAGTGGGACCCGGGTCGTCACATTTTTGGTGGCAGCGTCGTGATCGAAATTCAAAGCTCACGCGCCTAGTTTGGTTTGAGTCTGTCAGGATTTTCCTGTGAGGAAAATGACTCACGTAAGAAAACCCAGAGAGGCAAAAGGAGATGAAAGAATGGAAGGGGCTGAGGGAAGCCCAGGTTCTGAGGTAGAAGTTATGAAACTACGAATTGAGATGGCCCGAATTGAAAGCGAGAGGGAAAAAGCCAGAATTGAAGCTGAGGA
The DNA here is from genome assembly GCF_963506605.1 of Zootoca vivipara. Taxonomy (NCBI): domain Eukaryota; kingdom Metazoa; phylum Chordata; class Lepidosauria; order Squamata; family Lacertidae; genus Zootoca; species Zootoca vivipara. The sequence goes on along the minus strand of NC_083277.1, from coordinate 19,368,449 downwards.
GAGAATGCAGTCCGAGAGGCTAAGGGTTCAATTAGAACAGGACAGAATGAAGCTTGAAGAGATACGTTTGCGATCAGAATTAACTAGTAGCCCAGTTAACAATGATAGTACCGCAATTAATTTAAAAAGGTTCCCCAAATTTGGAAAGGACGATAATGTCGAATCGTTTCTATTTACCTTCGAACGCGTTTGTGTGGAATTTCAAATACCTGAGGAGAACTGGATGCTTTATTTAAGACCTCAAATTTGTGGGATACTAAGTGAAATTTATGCTGACCTGAGGGAAGAAGAGCTGTCAAGTTACCAAGTATTTAAGCAAAGGGTCAGGGTTCGATGTGGACTCACGGCTGAACAAAGCAGAAAGGCTTTTCGTGAGGCAAAAAAGGAACATAAAGAGACTTATGCCCAACTAGCTAGCCGCTTAGATAAATTACTTGACAGATGGATTCAAGGGAGTGGAGTGAAGGACTTTGATGAGTTAAAACAATTAATTTGTTTAGAACAATTTTTTAAGCAAATCCCTAGCAATTTACGTTGGTTCTTGAGGGATAAAAAACTGAAAACTGTGGCACAGGTTGCCGAGGTCTTAGACGAACTACAAGGAGATCTCAATGAAATAGCATTCCCAAAACACTCACAGAAGGGTAATCCATGGAGAAACAGAGAAAATAAAGACAGGCAAGAAAATTTTCCTGTCAGGGAATCAGTTTCTGACAAGACAGGGTCTAAGAAAATCACTTGTTTTTTCTGTAATCGTGAGGGCCATGTACGTGCCAGGTGCCCCCTGCTGGTTAAGTCGCAAACTACACCTACTGCAGCTAAACAAGTAAAACTGGTAATGCAGTCACAGGAAAATAGCTCGCCTCAGACAGAAGGCTCAGAGAAAGCAGACAGTCCAGCTGAGACTACTTCTAAGGTCTTACAGGTCTGGAGGGCTGAGCAGGAGTGCAACCAAGATTACATGGAGCCAATTGAATTAAATGGTCAGTCTTGTTTAGGTTTGAGGGACACAGGAGCAGAAGTCTCACTTGTTAAATCACAATTTGTTCCAAAGGAGCAGTACCTCAAGGGTCAGTCCTATAGTTTAAAAGGCATATGGGGCCCACATTTTGAAGTACCATTAGCTGAAGTTGATATTACCTACAAAGGATTTTGTGGCAAGTGGAGAGTAGGAATCCTAAATGAGTTGGAGGTACCCTTTTTAATAGGGAATGACCTAGCTAGTCAGAAGCACCGTATTCAAGTGATAACTAGGTCACAGTCTCAAGTCACTGAGAGTAATCCTCCTGCAGTTATAGAGTCACCCATAGAGCCTGGTGAGGATGAAGGGCTGATTAGCGTGCCAGTGGTCCAGGAGCACGGTGCCCAATTCTTGAGTGATCAAAAAGAGGATGAAACTATAAAAGAGCTGTGGGGTAAAGCACAAAGTCCTAATGCCGAAGTAACTGTGGAAAACCCCTGCTTATTTACCACCATTGAGGGAAGACTGTATAGAATTTCTAGGAGGAGGAAAACTGCTGCTGTTTGGGAAAGGAAGAAACAGTTAGTGTTGCCAAGAGCTTACCGGTTGCAAGTGCTACAAATGGCACACGACGCACCCTCAGCAGCGCATCTAGGCATTAGAAAGACTAGTGATAGAATCCAAGCAAGATTTTACTGGCCTGGGATGGGCAAAGACATCAAAGAGTATTGCAAGTCCTGTGTGATCTGCCAAAAAGCAGGCAAAAGAGCGGACAAAACGCGAGGCTTGTTACAGTCTATTCCCGTAATTACTGAGCCCTTCTCCAGAGTTACAAAAAGGGGGAATAAGTTTATTTTATGCCTCGTGGATTATGCTACGCGCTATCCAGAAGCAATACCTCTAAAGGACATTGACTCAAAGACTGTAGCAAAAGCCCTCATGTCGGTGTTCCTAAGGCTGGGATTCCCCAAAGAAATTATAACAGATTTAGGGACATCCTTCACGTCCAAGACCATGGAAGAGCTTTTAACTCTTTGTGGAATTAAGCATGTTAAAACTACGGCTTATCATCCACAGTCGAATGGCTTGACGGAGAAATTTAATTCGACCCTGAGCCGGATGCTAAAAACCTATTCCATCAATCATCCTAACGACTGGGATGAGAGGCTGCAACACTTCCTATTTGGTTATCGCGAAGTGCCGCAGGAGAGCACAGGGTTCAGTCCTTTTGAACTCCTATTTGGACGACAGCCACGAGGACCCCTAGACTTGATGAAAGCAGCGTGGTCAGGGGAGGAGCAGATCGACAGCCCTGATGTTGTGACGTATCTACAGGAGCTGCAGAGCGACCTTCAAGAGCTACGGGAGCAAGCTGCTCACAACTTGCAGCAGGCACAGCGTCGACAGAAGCAGTGGTATGATGCACACGCAAGAGACAGAACTTTCCAGCCTGGTGACAGTGTGCTCGTGTTAAGAACAAGACGTCGAAAGAAGTTGGAGATGTCGTGGGACGGTCCCTTCAAAGTGGTCGAGAGGATATCAGCGGTGAACTATTTGGTAGAGTTAGATGGGGAAGGGAACCGATGTAAAAACTTTCATGTAAATTTACTTAAGCCTTATTTTGACAGAAATAAGTTGGTGTTACAAGTAAAGGGGAAGATGACCCAAGGAATTCATTTAACTGGGTGGGGAGAGCTAAGTAAGGGCACAACTCTAGCAGAGGTGTCATTCGACGAAGGTCTGACCCCAGAGCAAAAGGAGCAGTTAAAATTAGTCCTTGCTCAGTTTGCTCAGATCTTCTCAAACATACCAGGGAGGACCAGCCTAGCAACTTATAAAATAGACACAGGGTAAGCACATAAGTGGGAAGGAAAACATCATAGCGGACGCTTTATCCAGGTATTTTTGAGAGGTATAGAATGGTGCAAATGATTATATGAAACGGTGATAACCCTAGCAGAACATTTGTGCTTAGGCATTATAGTCTGACACATGCCAAACATGGTTTATCTGTGTACAAGTTTATGAGATGTTAATTTAGTTGACTTTGTAATATGAATGTTATAGAATGCATTGAAGTATTTTTAACCCCAAGCCCATTGCTTTGGCATTGCTCTAGTTAGTTAAGAGCAAGCCGACGCAATGTCTTTGTGGTGGGGGAGATATGTGACAAATTGAAGCACTTTTAAAATGTTTATTTCTGCCCGGCTGGCAAAGAGTTAACCCACCTCCAGCCTGACTGGCATAGAACTCTGATGGGGGCGGGACTGTGCCAGGTTTGAAGGGAGGGAGAGTCGGTTTGGTGAGTTAGGAGGGAGAGGGAGGAAGGTGTGGTGTGATGTTATGTGGTGGCTTGTATGAAGACAGTTAAGAGGCTAGGAAAACTTAAAGTTAAATGTTTGACTGAGTTTATTTTGTACAACTGGAACAAAGCTAATTAATAAATGACACGTTAAAGAATCACTTATGTTTTTAACACAATAAAACTTCATCTCTGTTTTTGCCAACAAGAGGTCCGTTTGTATTTTTCCAGCGAGGTACCAGGACTCACAGCCGTGGTGACTCAAGAGAGGGCCAAACTCACCTCAGGCAGGGAGGTGGTGGTTTGTGTCCTGAAGTTACACGGAGGAGGCTTAGAAGGGTAACCTGAGGTGCCAAGAAGTTGCCAGAGTGCCTAGGGCAAACTTCTACAGTGGGGGAATCCAACTGAGGGAGACCCTTTACAGGAGGCAAGAGGTTATTCCTGGGGGACAGCCTAGAGTTTCTTAAGGTACCAGGCCACGTAGGCTGGAAGGCTCTCCTTACTTAGAAACCCATCAGGAAAAGGGGTTTATTTTTGAGGCGGCAGGAGAAGAGGGTGGGTGTTTTCCCCTCTGGATTCCTGTGTCGCAGTGATAGTAAGGTAGAGTGGGACCCGGGTCGTCACACCCAGCCTGTATATTTGCAAATAAACACAAACGTTGCAAAATGCTGAAAAAGCCTCCTGCAACCTCCTTGTATGAAGGGGAACCAAACCTGGGTAAGCACCGAACTCCTTGGAACATGGTTTGTGGGGGAATCCTACCTGTATATATACCCGTTATACGTCTTACAGAAAGGTCCCTGCTCCTTTCCAGACTGCAAAGCAGAGCGATTGATTTCAGCCCTCCTGTTGTGTTAACCACATGCCTTCCCCCACCCCCACCCCCACCCCCCACCCCGTTTATTTCTTTGTTCCATCCAGCTCTCTGCCTGGTGCTGGGCTGCATGATATTCCCAGATGGCTGGGATTCAGAGACCGTCAGGGACATGTGCGGGGAGAAGACGGGCAAGTACTCGCTGGGCGACTGCTCCGTGCGCTGGGCTTACATCCTAGCCATCATTGGCATCTTGAATGCCCTCATCCTCTCCTTCCTGGCCTTTGTCCTCGGCAACCGGCAGAACGACCTGCTTCACGAGGAGCTCAAAACAGAGAACAAAGGTGAGTGCCAGCCTCCCTGTGCCCCTCTGTGATGCAGCAGAGCTTCTGCTTGCCCACCTCAAGCCATGAAGCAGATATCGGGAGGTAGAGCTTTGGAAAGGAGGTGGGAGGGCTCTGAGTCCTCCTGCCTCCTTCCCAAAGCATAGTTAGGGCTTCCCCAGCTTTTAGGAGGAAGTGGGAGAGTGACAAGGCATCATAGCTGCCAAGTACCCCGTTTTCCCCGGGAAACCCCCGTTTTTACTTACCTTTTCCCGGTGGTCCCCCGTTATCACTTCGTCTCCCGTTTTTCTCTGTTATTTTCTCCTGCCGGCGGCCATTTTTTTTCTTTCCAATTTGCCCTTCTATGGGCACCAAAAATGGCCGCCGCCGGCTTCAAAAGTCGCATCTACGCATGTCCGGAAGTGCATAGACGCGACTTCCGGTGTCCGCGGTGGCCATTTTTGGTGCCCATAGAAGGGCAAAGCGACACCGGAAGTTACGTCGATGCAACTTCCGGTGTTACACGGCTGCCGGTCCCGGATTCTGCAGTCCGGGACTTGGAAGGTAAGGGCAGGGTGCGGCCCACGAGTTGTGTGTAGACGTACTCTTGCGGCCCACTTGCTATGAACGGTTGGGCTGCCCTTAGATAGAGAGAGCCTACCTTTCCTGAGAAATAACTTCTCTAAGTTCACCTTTATGCTCTGGTGTAGCACAGTCCAAAGAGGTGAGGAAGGGCACAAGCCTTCTCCATCCCTGGTCCAAGAAGGGCATCATCCTCACCCTGCCACATGACCAATCTCGCAAAACCTGGTGCTCGCGAGGGTTCCCTATCCACCTCATCAGGTTGGCAGAAGTTGTTGCATGCCGTTTTCTTTGCAAGTTTGCAAATTGATATCTAGCACAGAATTCAGCATGCCAAGAATTTTGCTAATTTTTTAAGGAACACCCTTCTTGCTCCCATGGCTATAGATGATTTTAAAGACAGCCCAGGGGTAGTTTGTGGAATCTCAAAAGGCATCAGGGTGTCTGAAGAGAACAACCCACCCAATACACACTAGCAAGGGGGTGGATTTCAGGAGTTGCACCCCTCATTGCCCCTCCCCATAAGCAGAAGGAGACCTACATGGAGGAAACCAGAGGCATGTTTGTTTAGGATGTGCAATCTGTTCAGATCAGAGAACTGTGCTGCATGATTTTATTTTATCATGCATATAGCAGATTAAAGTGTGCCTTCAATAAGTGAAATGCTTTTTACACCAAACAGAAGCAGTTCATTATATATACCAGATTTGGGAAACCTTTGGCCCTCCAAATGTTGCTGAGCCACAGCAAGTATGGCCAGCGTTCGGGGATGGTGGGAGTTGTAGTTCAGCGACATGTGGAACATCAAAGGCAAACTCGGCCCTCCAGAAGTTTTGGGACTACAACTCCCATCATCCCTGACCACTGGTCCTGTTAGCTAGGGATGATGGGAGTTGTAGTCCCAAAACAGCTGGAGGGCTGAGTTTGCCTAATGCTGACACACACACACACCCCTTCATGATGAAGGCCAGACTAACTTTCATTTTCATCCAATGCTGTTCCCACTTCCCAAGGAAGTAACTGCTGCAAGGGCTGGAACGGCAGGAGAAGGTGCTCTATTACATTTACAAAAATGTGAAGCATGCATAAAATGCACATATTTCTGAAAATAACCCTTTAGAAATGCATTACAAGGCAAAAACGCTTTGCAAAAACGTGTGCACAGTTGTAAAACTGTATACAAACGTGTGTATTAGGAGAAAACCCTTGCTAAAATGCTTTTGAGTTTTTGTTACAGCCGTACCTCGGTTGCCGAACAGGATCCATTCTGGAAAATCTGTTCAACTTCCGAAACCAAGGAGCGTGGCTTCCGATCGGCTGCAGGAGCTTTCTTGCACTCAATCGGAAGCTGCATAAGCCGCGTCAGACATTCGGCTCCCAAAGAAGGTTTGCAAACCGGAAACACTCAGTTCCGGGTTTGCGGCATTCGGGAGCTAAAACGTTCGAGTCGCAAGGCGTTCGGGATCCAAGGTACGACTGTATTTGTATCAGTGCCAGATTTGCATATATGCTAAACAAGCTATAGCTTAGGGCCCCACTCTATTGGGCCCCCCCAAAAAAAAATTTAAGGGAGAAAAACCTGGATGTACATTTCCAAAATATAAGTTAAAAAACAAATAAAATAAAACCCACATGCAGCAATGGTGGCAAATGGCTTTAGATACCTATTAGGTCCATAAATTACCCTACAGCACAGGGGTCGGCAAACTTTTTCAGCAGGGGGCCGGCCCACTGTCCTTCAGACCTTGTGGGGGGCCGGACTATATTTTGAAAAAAAATATGAACGAATTCCTATGCCCCACAAATAACCCAGAGATGCATTTTAAATAAAAGCGCACATTCTACTCATGTAAAAGCACCAGGCAGGCCCCACAAATAACCCAGAGATGCATTTTAAATAAAAGGACACATTCTACTCATGTAAAACCATGCTGATTCCCGGACCGTCCGCAGGCCGGATTTAGAAGGTGATTGGGCCGCATCCGGCCCACGGGCCTTAGTTTGGGTACCCCTGCTTGTTGTTGTTGGTTAGTTGGTTAGTCGTGTCCGACTCGTGACCCCATGGACCATAGCACTCCAGGCACTCCTGTCTTCCACTGCCTCCCGCAGTTTGGTCAGACTCATGTTCGTAGCTTCGAGAACACTGTCCAATCATCTCATCCTCTGTCGTCCCCTTCTCCTTGTGCCCTCAATCTTTCCCAACATCAGGGTCTTTTCCAAGGATTCTTCTCTTCTCATGAGGTGGCCAAAGTATTGGAGCCTCAGCTTCACGATCTGTCCTTCCAATGAGCACTCAGGGTTGATTCCCCCTGCTATAGCATATATTCAACACAAAAAACCAGTGACAATTTGTTGTTGACAAAGGGCAGCTGGACATATAAAGGGCCCCATTACCTTCAGTAGCTTAGGGCCTCATCAAACCTAAATCCGGCCCTGATTTATATATATAACAAACTGATGTGGAAATGTGAGATCTCAATTAAGACTAGAGAAAATCGAGAAACTGAAATCGACGGACTTCCCCATCGCTATATACAGACTTAGGATCTCTCTCTCACACACAGACCATTTGTGCTCTTTAAACCCTCCACTTTTGGACCAAGGTGCATTCCAGCTCCATGGTTCTGCCTCTGCCACTCTGCGTCCTTTAGGCCATGGAGGGAAAACAGCGGCCACCTTCTGTTTCTGCTTCTGCTTCCCCTGGCCTTGCCGAGGCTTGGGTGGAAGCCAGGGAAACCGAAGGTGCCTAATTGGAAATGTAATTAATCATAATAAATCTCCTGGCCTCCGGGCTTGGTCCATCTGTTCGAATCAAGACAAGGCAGTCTCGCCAGCCGGAACCCAAGTGCTTGAGCAGCACTCAGTGATGCTGGGAGGGAACCGCGAGCCAAGCAAATCCCTGCTTTTTGTTGATGCACAGAGAGAAAAAGCAAAATATTCCTCGTGCACACTTGTCCTGATCCTGCAGCAACCCGCCACTCCTCGGCCCTGTCCTCTGTGGCCCCACAGTGATGGCTGCCAAGAACAATTACCTTCCCCAGGTCTTTTTCAAACAAGGGATGAATAAGCCACATTATAGTCACAACAACAACAACAACAACAATTTATTATTTATACCCCGCCCATCTGGCTGGGTTTCCCTAGCCACTCTGGGCGGCTTCCAACCAAATATTAAAAACAGTACAGCATCAAATATTAAAAACTTCCCTAAACAGGGCCGCCTTCAGTTGTCTTTTAAAAGTAAAATAGTTGCTTATTGCCTTGACATCTGATGGAAGGGCGTTCCGCAGGGCAGGTGCCGCTACCGAGAAGGCCCTGTCTGGTTCCTTGTAACCTCACTTCTCGCAATGAGGGAACTGCCAGAAGGCCCTCGGTGCTGGATCTCAGTGTCCGGGCTGAATGATGGGGGTGGAGACGCTCCTTCAGGTATACAGGAGCGAGGCCATTTAGGGCTTTAAAGGTCAGTACCAACACTTTGAATTGTGCTCGGAAACGTACTGGGAGCCAGTGTAGATCTCTCAGGACCGGTGTTATGTGGTCCTGGCGGCCACTCCCAGTCACTAGTCTAGCTGCCACATTCTGGATTAATAGCAGTTTCCGGGTCACCTTCAATGGTAGCCCCACGTAGAGCGCATTGCAGTAGTCCAAGTGGGAGATAACCCTTTCCCAATCCAAATTAAGCAGCCCCATATCCTTTCCTTTGTTCGCTAGCTTTGCAGCTGACTTCTTATTCCCAAGCGTTTATCAGCAATAAGCCAGCAATAATTTGCAAGGCTGCTTCTCCAGCAGATCAAGTGGCTTTTAAAGGCAGGGCTTGCAAGAGCTGGTTGGAAGAGCTGGCAACCTTTGTCCAACCTCACATGCCATGGGGCAAGGGAGAAAAGAAAAATAAATATTGCTGCAGCAGCAGGAAGACAGGTGATGTCCTTTCTGCTGTCCCCCTGCTTTTTTTTTTTTTAAGGAATAGCTGCACACTTCCGTGCTGGAGTTATAGAGCAGAATAAAGTCTCCCCCAGAAAAGTATTCCCAAATGAAAAATTAAATTAATCTTAATAATAAGTAATAAAACAGAAACAGAAAGCCTCAACACTAAAACACAAACGGCAGAATTATTTAAAACAGAGTGGAAGTAGTAATAGTAATAATAATAATAATAATAAACTGAAAATCCCATTGAACTCAATGGTGCCTGTTTCTGAACATTTATAGCCCATGATTAGGCTGAAAGTTGCAGAGCATCCAAGGGGTGCTTCTTGTGACAATTGCTCCGTCACACCCCATAAGGCAATCAGAGCAGCCGAGGAAGCTTTTGAGTGATGAAATAAGTCTGCTAGGGAACCCCTGGAAGCCAGAGCTCAACCCTAACCTTCTCTTTTTATATTTTCAACAGATTTTGTTGGCACTGCGGTAAGTTCTGTGTGTCAGTGTGGCCTCACGGCCTAGTCTGTGCTACACCTGTTAGTGGAGGCCTAGCCTAGTTCTGTCATGTCCCTGTCCACATATCTGTACTGTGTTAGGAGGAGACTACCCCACTTTTTGTCTTAAGAGAATGAGAGCGAGAGTGCAAGAGTTGAGTGTACGGACACACATTTATGTTCCATGCTGTCTCACACGTCTACCCCTCTCCTCTTTGTCTGGGGAAATGCGAGTTACAGGTAGGCAGATTCGCGGGCTCTTTGTGTTGCTGCAAGCCCTGTTCCCCAGGCCATCTGCACACATACAGTGCTCAGAATGTGAACCAGCCCCGGGGTAAAGACTATACCAGGCCGGATAGGATGGACCAAGGACCGTCTGAGGCAGCCCCATGGGTTTCACGGAGCCCACGAAGTCCAGTTATGGCCCAACGACAGCTGCTGGGGGGATCCTGAAGTCACCCAGAGCTTTTTAAAATTGTTGGGATGCAGAATTTTAGCTGTTCTCTCCACCGCCCGCCCCAAGCAAGAGTCCATACAGCACTCCTATTGCCGGCTTTTGTGCAGTCTTGTTTATATTGGTGACATTCTTGTGTTTTCTCCCCCGCAGAGGATATAATGTAGAAGAGGGAGGAGGGCCCTTCTCTCGTTGGTATCTGGATTGAACTCTCTCATCCTTCCTCCTCCCTCCCCACCTCCCTCACTGCCTTTCCTTCGCTGCTGCCAATGGGGGGGAAACGTCCAACTCGAAGCCTCAGAATCTGCAGACCTCACCTGCGTGCCACTTCCGGAGACATGTCCATCCCTCATGATTTGCCAGCTTTGGCCTCTGCCCCCTCTGCTGATTGGCTGCCGATGGAGGAGAGTGTGACACTGGTACCCCTAACCTTACCCCAAACCTACCACTTCGGGGGACGAGGCGATGCACGCACTCTGACCTGGTGTTTCAAAGAAGTTACGCCCCTGGGACTTTTTAACGCGTTCTTTTCAAAGGGATCCCAGCCTTTCCGGGAAAAGCTTCCAGGGCGTTTCCCGGTACCCTCCTTCCCAAGAACCAACCAAGAACTGGTGCCAAGACGCTACTGCTGCAACAGACTCTGCCAGGGCCACCTCCTTGCCAAGTCTTTCTCCATTTTAAACCTTTCAGCAACTTTGCCTGCCCTCCGGCCCACAGGGGGCCGCCCGGCGCCTGAGACTGGCCCATTTGATACTTGTACATGTAAATTTAAATTGTCTCTGAACAGGGTAAGGTGAGCCCGAATCCCCACCCCGTATCCCTTTGGGGATTTCAGCCACCAGAAAACTTTTGCATTCTCCACTCATTCTGCCCAGGTAATGCAGCCGTACCACGAAGGGTGCCGCCGAAGGGGGGGACTGGGGTGGGGTGGGGGAATTTGGGGTTGGCTAGCTGGCTTCTCTCTCCAGCCGCCGTCGTGGGGTGCGACGACATCTCCGCCTGTAGGGTGACTCCTCTTAACACTGAATGTAACCCTTGGGCCAGGAGAGCGAGAGGTGGAAGGGGTTCGCAGCCAGTGGCAGCAAGGGTGGGAAGCAAAACTCCCCTCTTGCTTGCCAGCAGGGTCGGCACCTTTCCAGTTGAGTTCTGAGGTTCGTGCCAAAGAGCATTTTCCTCGAACATGGTGTCTGCTTGGGGCGGGGGGGCAATGCTTTACTTCCCTGGCTGGAACCAATATTACAACTCGGGAGGGCGAGGCAAAGCAGGAAGTGGGTCAGAGCAGAATTTCAGCTCCCCTAACTCGGGATATAATCCCATAGGCAGGGAGGAATTTCTGGCTGCAGGAATTAGTGCCCAAACCCCCCACCCCACCCCACCCCGCTCTGGTATTGGTATTCTGCGTTGTAATGCCAGCAAACAACCTCACAACACCCCCCCACCAGAACTGTGAGCAGGGCAGTCTTGGGCAGGTCGCGCGCCGTGGCGCTGAGGGGTGGAGATCGCTCCAGCGCCCCTGCCCTCGCAGGGCGCAGCATGGTTTCCGCGCGGCGCCCAGCCTACCGGCCCGGTGCCCTGGTGCACCGCGCCACCGGGGGTCTACGTAGAGCCGGCCCTGACTGTGAGCCTCCATTCACATTCCCCCCCCCCCCCCGCTCTCGGTGGCAGCTGAAGACTAGGACAGAAATAGGTCTTCTTAGATGTTCGGACAACTGTGCCCCCACCCGCTGTCCCCACCATCCAGACATCAGTGTAGCAGCTAACCCAGTCCCTGCGGTTTGAGCTGAATGGAGAGGTAGTTCCACCGGTGCAGCTATTCTTGCCCTGTCCAGCGTAGCCATTGAAGAACTATAAAATGCACCTCCATGCCTCTCGCTGGCTGAAGTGGAAGCAGGCTTCAGGGCAGAGCTAGGCCTCAAACCTACCAGGAAGAGGGACCCGCAGAGAGCAGGCCGAAGCCAAACCCTGCCTCGCGAGCCAAAGAGGGGTCCCCGGGTGGTGACATGGACGGACAAGCCATTTCAGCCTGTGCAAAAGCCCCCCCCCCCCGGCCCCTTCCTTTCACACAGCCCACCAGCAGCAGCTATTGACGTGATAAGGAGCCTGTAGGGCCGTGAAGCGAGATTAGAGCAGCCTCACAAAGAACCGAGGGCCTGAAGAAGCAGAAAGAATCTGCTTTGGGCAAGAGGGTCAAGAGGAAGGCGAGAAGAAAAGGAGGCTGGATTTTAAAAATCAAAGAAAAAAGTCTAGAGGGAGGGCCTAAGAAAATCCAAAATGGCACCCTGCGTAGTAGTGAAAAAAGATAAAACAATCGACTTTTTGCCTGCCCTGTAACGGTGCTCCCAAGATCTGCTGCTTGGGGAAGGCTGCATCACCTTGCCTAATGTTAGGGCCGGGCCTGAATTAGTGGCATGAGGGACCCAGTTGGAAACAAGCAAAAAGAGCATGTAGGAAGGAGTGCATGGGCTCAAAAAGCTGGTGGGCAATGAAGGGCCAGGGGTTGGGGGTGAGGGTTAGGAAAGGACAGCAGGAAGCCTGTGAATGGATCTCCAGCTATTTAATAGCAACCAGGATCGAAACAAGTTATGACTGTGGCTCTAGCGGACGGCTAACTCTTTCCCCAATACTATTTTCCTGGTGACAATTCCTCCCTCCAAAGGTGTTTTTTGTCCCGCTGGGGGAATACGCCTTTTACCCCCTTTCCTATAGTAATTTGAAGCTTTTGTAAGGGGGTGGGTGTGTCGATATTCATCAGAAAAAATGACATCGGAGGAGAGGGTTAACCACCCCAGCACCCATGAGCTCAACTGGACGCGCCCCACCCAGCCGCTAAAAATTAAAATTAAAACAAGAGTTTTAAACAAATCACTGTGGGGAAACACGATAAGAAACAGAGGGAAGATTCACCGGTGTGGGAGATGTAGCGCACGACATCGCATGGTCATGTCACTTATGTTTGCCAAATATTTAACACTTAAGAGGCCACTCAAACATTGCCAACACGGGAAGCAAAAGGGTTGTGCTGTTGCATCTTGTTATGCTTAAGTGCACCAATAACCAGCCCTCGAGTATTGTGGTTTATGCAGAAGTGCCAAAGGAAATGGCTGGCTCACCCGAGGACATTTGACAAGCCTCTGTGGAGAGCAATCCTCCCTTCCATAACTATGACCTCAGAAAAGCCGCAGCCAAATTATGAGGGGAGGAATGACACAAATATATATATGTGTGAATTTAGCCCTTCAGACGCCACTCTTTAAAGTGACAGGCCTCAATGTATTGGGCAGTAAACTTCACCGAGCTCCGTAGAACTGACTTCTGAGTAAACACTGATACGATCGGCCTTTAAATCTCAGCTCTCCACAACATAAGGGAATCTCAGCGAGAGAGAGGGACAGAGCCAAACTAGATTAAAGGCTTGCCCAGCCATGTAGGCCCAGGCACATGCACCCTTAATATTCTCAGCCCAAATTTCCCATCGGCCGTTCTAGGAAAGTCCAAAATATAATCGGTAAAGGTTATCTAGTAGCTTGGACCGAAGGAGCGGCGTTAGCCTGCAATTCCCCAAGCCACTAGGTTTCGTGAGCATACTGAGTCAGCCACCAGATGAAGTTTACCCTATGTTGGGGGGGGGGGGCGGCAGGGAGGGCGAGATGTGCCCTTACGCCGATTACGTGACATGCGCGTGAGGAATGGGATCGACGGAAATGGCAAGATTGGTGGAGAAGGGAATACAGTAGCTGTAATATATATCTGTATTTTAGTACCAAAAAAAAAAAAGTTTGATACAGTGTTTCACAAAACCTTAACCGGAAAACATAAAAATTCAAGCTGGATTGGATCGGATCAGAACCCTGTCGCGTCACTGGGGAGCAACACGATTTATTCGGGTTTTTTTGCCTTGGGATTTGGAGGTGGGGAGGAGGGGGATCTAACCAGTCGCAGACTATGGATTTGCAAGGAAACACTTAGGAATATGTAAGAATGGGTGATCAGAGCCAGTCTTTGAAAGAGGCTAGCTGAGAAAATCTCACCATCACCACTCGGGCATTATACAAGGGTGAAACAATTGGTGCATGGGCAGGTTATGTGAGCCTGTATAGCTCCCAGTTCACCATTTTTAATTTACATTTACCAGCTGTCGCCACTCAGCCAGATTTCAGCAGCAACACGCTCAATGGGAATCAATTAGCCACTTAATGAACTGGCTTCTTCACCACACGGAGAATTCTGCATGGATCCACTCAGCCTTTCTTGTCATGGCAGTTAGATTGTATGAATTGGCATTGAGACAGGGACTGCAAGAAAAAGTATACCAGTACATAAGGGTTTTCTTTGCATCTGTAGATGTTAAGAGCCTAATCCTAAAATCATCATGATGAGTGAATAAGGGAAGGGTGTACATTGAAGGGAATCCTGGAGGCGCAGTACATCTGCCCATGTGCTATACACTGTAGCTTTTAAAGATAAAATGATCGAGGATATTATGGAAGAATAAGCCTTGCTTATGAAGAATAGGCATGGCTTCTGCAGAGGGAGGTTTCTGCACCGTTAAACCTATTAGAATTATTTGAGATTGTCTATTGTTCTATTGATTCTAATAATAATTTGATTTATTTATTGCTAATACAGAACATCTCTAGGCTGCTTCCACATACAACTAAAATCAGCCATCAAATTTCACAGTAAAATACGACACGCATACATCTGACACAGCAATAAGCATGGTGATCACATTCCCTCAGATACCCTAGGAGAAAAGGTATGTTTAATCTGGCACAAAGAGAGTGTTAATGTGTCCAAACATCTGGGTCGAAGTTAACACCGTATATTTGGACTCCCAAAATGTTTTTGACAAAGGCCCTCAGCAAAGGTTCCTGGAGCACACTTTGTCATTGTAGAATAAGAGGAGAGACCCTCTTATGGATCAGTAAGTAAAACACATCCATGACGGCTTAGTGATGATGGCTGTGTATTACGTCCCGTATCAGAGGTAGTGTCTCTCTGAATACCAGTTACAGGAACCATGAGCGAGAGAAGGTTCTTGTACTCTTGCCCTGCTTATGGGCTTCCCACAGACCTCTGGACGCCTGGAGAATAGAAGGTTAAGGGGTGATATGATAGCCATGTTCAAATATATAAAAGGATGCCATATAGAGGAGGGAGAAAGGTTGTTTTCTGCTGCTCCAGAGAAGCGGACACGGAGCAATGGATTCAAACTACAAGAAAGAAGATTCCACCTAGACATTAGGAAAAACTTCCTGACAGTAAGAGCTGTTCGGCAGTGGAATTTGCTGCCAAGGAGTGTGGTGGAGTCTCCTTCTTTGGAGGTCTTTAAGCAGAGGCTTGACAGCCATCTGTCAGGAATGCTTTGATGGTGTTTCCTGCTTGGCAGGGGGTTGGACTGGATGGCCCTTGTGGTCTCTTCCAACTCTATGATTCTACTACCTCCGGGTTAGTGGAGTTTGTAACCCGAAGAGTTTGTAACCCGAGGTACCACTCTAAACATAAATTAAACTGTTTGGGGAAGGAGAACACCCATTCAGCTGTCTACCCCTCAGAAAGCTACAGTTCCCAACACCCTTAACAAACTAGATGGGCCTTTGGTCATTTCAAGTGGGGCTCTCTTTATATTATTGCCAGTAATGTTTGAGGGGTGGCTGGGGAAATACCACATCTCCTGTCAGCCTTTCAATCAAAACCTCCATCCATACTTTGTACATGCTCCCACTGTCAGCAGTAGCCCTGTCAATTTATAAGCAGTGATGAAGTCGCCTCCTTTTCCAGTGCAGGCGTAGGCTCCAGAAGCCAGCCTGTAGTAAAAGAGTTGGGCTTAGCTCAGCTTCTGCTGGGAACTCCTCATCCAGCCCAGAGGAGTCAGCCCTGCCCCCCCCCAATGTGTATTGGGGCTTATAATTTATTTACATTGTTCATAAGTGATCTGAAGTTACAGGCGAACAGAGAGGCAGCCAAGTTTGCAGGTACCGACAAATTATTCAGGATGGTGAAGGCAACATGCCAAGAGCTCCTGGAAGATCTGGGTGAACAGGGGATAAAACGGCGCAAACACAGGTCAATATAAAGCCCACCCAGAAATTATAGAAACTCTTTTCGGGTTTAATGCTTGGGTTTTTGAATTTATTCGGTAAATTAGTTAATCTGAATTAGTTTGTCCCAAGTGCCGAGTATAAGCCACACGGGCCTAGGCAAGGAGATAGGATATGTATGCCACTGATTCTGGGAAGAGGATGGTCTGGATGGGTAGACTTGTTTATAGATTTTTATTTTCCTGAAGAAAGGTAGGTAGGTGCATGTGAGAGAGAAATGGCATGGGGAACACTGATCAGTGTTGTAGAAGTGCCACCTTAGATATCACAATTCAGTGTATTTTGTCTCTTGCCTTGCCCTTTAACAACAACAACAACAACAACAACAACAACAACAACAACAACAACAACAACAACAGGTGGAGCTGCAGTTTGGGGAATTCTTGCCCTCACACCAAGTGTCACTGAGATTAGTCCTTGCTCAAGGGAGACATTACTTACGAGGTCCTTTGCACCTCTCCTCTCTCCCTTGCTAGACCTTCTTCCCCTTTGGTTGAAAATAGCTGTTCAAAACCTGAAGGAGAGATTTGTGCCCTGAAAAATGCATACTAAATTTCATTCCTATATCTTGGGCATTAAGGGGGGCATCACGATGACAAAGAACGCCAAACAGGCATGTTAAACCAAAGGGCTTTCATTGCACTGAGCCTTTGACAGAAACTTCAGAGACTGAAAAATTAGATGAAGCCATAAATGTTTGCTTCACTTGGCTTGGAGCAGAATTGGAGCTACACCTTCAACACCCAGGTAGCTGTCTTGGGAGGAAATCTGGAGAGCTCACCATTGTGCAGTTGCAATCGCTCGGGGATTTTTATTTCACATTTATCAAGCTGTCCATTAAATCCACACAATTGCCATAATGGCATTCCAGTTCTGCTCTTGCACTTAAATGCAGAAAAGCTAGTTGAGTCTTTGGTCCAAATTGTCCCATCAGCCGCGAACGAACTAGCTGGACTCAAGCAGACCTCAGCTCTCAACTGCAAAATGGGTATAATACATACCTTATGGAGTTGTCGCAAGAGCGACTGAGAAGGCATTGCAAAGAAGCATGGACACGCAGTTGTAAGCATTGTCATTGAAACAGCACACATTTATTTATTCATCCTCACACCTGACATTTCCACTCTTGTTGACATGGTTCCATAAAATGCAAACCTATCCTGAGATTCCCCCGTTTGGTGTTAAGTGAGCAAACAGAAAACATAATATTTTTTTTAAAAAATACAACCATAAGCAAGCAGCACAAAAGCAAGCAGCAAATCCCTAGTATCCCAATCACACAATATAACAAACCAGGAAAAAGCTTTATTGAAAGCCCTGCTACAGAGGCGAGTCTCTTTCAAGAACTACGGGATCCATCGCAACCTCAAGTGGCGTCGCTGTCTTTTTCAGCTACATGAATGGACAGAGCAAGGCCTCATCTGATAAACTTTAGTGGGCACAAATGGAGAGAACGGTTAATGCGAATAAGGGAAGAACAGGTGGGGAAGTGGAATCACCGCCACTGCATGCTTTAGTAGATGTCTGGGGGGGGGACTTTTTGCCCCCTCCCAGACATTGCTGATCTAAAGATTCCTGCATTGTTGGACCAGATGGGCCCTGGGGTCCCTTCCAACCCTATAATTCTAACTCCCATCATCCTTGGCACCCGGCAGTGCCTGCCGAGACCGATGGGAGGGACTTGGGAGTTGGGCAATGTCAAGGGAGCTAACAGTTCCCCAAACCTGCTTTAGTATAAAGGGCAGAGCAAGGCAGCTGCTTCAAATGGCAAGTGCTGGGGGGAGGGGGGCAGGCCCAGCATGTAGGAAGGAGTGCATGTAGGAAGGAGTGCATGGGCTCAAAAAGCTGGTGGGCAATGAGGGCCAGGGGTTGGGGTTGGGGGTGAGGAAAGGACAGCTCCTCACTCCCTCCTACAGGAGGCAGTGAGGGCAGCCGAGTTGGATGGCTTTAAAAGAGGATTAGACAAATTCATGGAGGAGGAGGGCCTATCGAGGGTTACTATAGCCATGATGGCTGTGCTCTGTGCTCAGTTGGCGGCAGCAATGCTTCTGAATACTGCACTGGAATTACTGGAAACCGCAACAGGGAAGGGACCTCTTGCGTTCGAATCCTGCTTGCTGGTTTCCCACAGTTGGCCGCTGTGAGAACAGGATGCTACTGGCCTGATCCAATAGGCTCTCCATATGTTAAGAGGATCCTGGGGGTGAAGAGTTCAGTGCGACAGCCAACACACACACACGCACACACGTCTGAAGTGTCAGCCTCAAAGCTCGTTTAACTCATTCAGTAGAGTTAAAACTAGCGCTGTTTTGGCTGCTGCCGTAGCATACAGGAAGTTTACTTTCTTTTCTTGTGGAATATCTTTTCCCAAAAGACCCAATCGGGTTTCTTTTCTATGGAACTCCTTAACATCCTTTTTTATTTCTTCATGTATAGCAGGCATGTCAAACCTGCGGCTCTTCAGATGTTTTGGCCTACAACTCCCATGATCCCTAGCTAGCAGGACCAGTGGTTGGGGAAGATGGAAATTGTAGTCCAAAACATCTGGAGGGCCGCAGGTTTGACATGCCTGATGTATAGCATCTGCAGGCGAGCTGCATTGTCTACAGTCCCTGGAAGGAAAAGGGCCAGGGCAGAGAGAAAAAGGAGAGCCCACTTGATTACCCAAAGCTCCCATGAGAGATTTCCCTCTGGTCCTATCCTTACAATGTGATCTGATCACAGAATGCAGTTCCTTTCTGCTCTAAGGTGGTGAAGGGGGAAACCCTACGTTTATTTTAGTTTTTCAAATCAGCATCAATAATTCGCCCAGTTCATCTACTGAACACACGTCCTGTTCTCCTGCTCCCTCCTAAGGATTGCTCCTGCTCCTGCTCCCCACAGTGACTCACTGCTACACCTTGAGCTGGTGCCTACCTGCCTTTCTCCAGTCGTCTCCATGGCAACCTGGCCTGTGTAACTATGGAGACTGTTGATCACGATGCTGCCGATGCCAAGGGCACACTCGTGGCAAGCGCTGGGGCAGCAGGTGTAGGTAGGAGAATATTCCGGGCATGCCTCCCCATGTGTGACCAGGCTCTCTGCTCCCTCGCTGTGGGGCAAGTGGGTAAAAATTAAGGTGTTTATGTACTCCCGAATCAATGGAGAGGATCCACTTAAAATAGTAGTGGCAGCAAGGACCAGAGGCTGCATGTAGACTAAGCGCTGGCAGATGTGCATGTTAAGAGCTCAGCTCCAGGAGTGAGCAAGCAGGCTCCACTACAAAATGTTGCAGTGCACAGAGGCGTAGCAAGCCCAGGTGGTACCCGGTGCGGAATTTTTTTTGTCAAACACCCCCCCCCCCCGCGGCTCTGACTCTGGTGAAAAACAAGAATTGCAAAAAAAACCCTAGAGCTTACAGAACAAAACTGACTTCAGATATGAAATCAGTATTGAAAGAACATATAAGAACAGTTGAAAAATTTCATGCAACAGAAAATAAAAAAAAATGTTCCCCAGTGGGGGGCGCCGAGTGTCACCCCCCCTCCAGGGTGGTACCTGGGGCGACCCGCCCCCATCGCCCCCCCTTGCTACGCCACTGGCAGTTCACTGTCCCCTCCTAACAGGAGAGCTCCTTGTTTTGAGTTCCAACCAGCAGGCCAGAGTACTCCATTCCGTTCCTCAACCAGGTTTCCTTCTGCAAACCCGAGGCTTTCTCCCAAGGATGCCAATAGCTCCTTCCAGTTTCTCAGCGGCTCAGTTTTGGTTCCAGTTCTGTTGGCGCTCGACCACCTGAGTTCACTGTAAGAGGGAGTGGTGGGCCTGTGGATTATGAAACTGCAGCAAAGGCACTCAGCTGAGCAATAGCAGCAAGGTCGGAATGCACTTCTGCAATAGAATGCTAACCATGCAACGATCATACGCAGCTAAGTTTTCTAGATTTATTTCAGGGTATGGTTGCCATGTTATGTATTTTGTGCACTTTGTTGTAAAGCGCCCCATGATCTCTTAACGAAGGGCAGCGTATATCTTTTAATAATAATTCCGCTAGTCCTGCAAGACATGGGGAAAGGTCATCACTTAGCAGTACAGCTTGGAGAGAATTATGGGCTTATACCA
Organism: Zootoca vivipara; assembly: GCF_963506605.1. Lineage (NCBI taxonomy): Eukaryota > Metazoa > Chordata > Lepidosauria > Squamata > Lacertidae > Zootoca > Zootoca vivipara. Next base: position 19,348,399 of record NC_083277.1, on the reverse strand, counting down.
ATTTTTATTGTGCTTATATCAAGACTGCTGTATCAGTAGGTGCTGCAGCCCCCTTCTGATGTGCTAAAAAAAACCTTCAAGCCCCAATGGTTTCTATACTGCGCAATGAAGCTGCTGCACATTCAATACAACCCACCACTCTGCACACAGAGCAAGGAGAGCCCGCCTAGAATTGATTCTTTCCCCTCTTGTCCTCATCATCCTGGGGGGAAGGAGTCCAAGATGGATGGGAGTTTCTTAAAGGGGAAATACTGAAGGCACAAAAGCAGACAATTCCAACAAGAAAGAAAAGTGGGAGGCACCTGAAGAAACTGCACAATGAGCTTGCAGATGAGCTGAGATGTGTAAGAAATGGGAAAATGGGGAATCCCAAAGGAAGGGCATACGCAAGCAGCCAACGTTTGCAGGGAGGAGGCCAGATGGGCCATATCTCAGAATAAGCTCAGGCTTGCAAGAGGTTAAAAATAATTTTAAAAGGTTTCTTCGGCTATGTTTAAAAGCAAGAGGGGTGGCAAGCGAGTAGTAGGTCCCTTGCGTGGAAAGGATGGAGAAATGCTATTTGCCTCTGTCTTCATCCAAAGGAAAAGCTATCACCCAGCTGGTGATAACAGCATAAATGATGCAAGGAGGGAGCTGCAGTCCAAGATGGTGAAAGAGGGGGTAAGGGAACACATAGCTACTTTAAACGAATTCAAATCTCCAGGGGCTGATGAGATGCACTGACCGGTGAACTTGACATTGATACCAGGAAAGGTCCTAGAACAGTCAGTCTGTGAGCATTTAGAAAAGGATGCTGTGATTACTAAGACCCAGTATGAATCGGGATTTCAATAGGGTCAAATGTATGGTCCTGCACTTAGGCAGGAAGAACCAGCAGCACAAATATAAGATTGGCGGGGGAGGGGGCACCTGACTTACAAGTAGTCCGTAGGAGAAGGGCCTAGGGGGTCTTAGTAGACCCACAAGCTTAACATGAGACAGCCGTGTGATGCAGCAGGGGGGGAAAGGGTAGCCCAGAAAAAGTGGTTCCCACCTCTGAGCCCTGAGCAATGAGGCAAAGGGGAGGGCCAAATCCCAGGAGGCAACCAATTTTTGACTGGGTTACCCTGCAGCTGCAGAGAGGATGCCTGCCCTTAGTTATTGAGAATATAGGGACGCAGGTGGCGCTGTGGGTTAAACCACAGAGCCCAGGGCTTGCCGATCAGAAGGTTGGCGGTTCGAATCCCTGCGACGGGGTGAGCTCCCGTTCCTCGGTCCCAGCTCCTGCCAACCTAGCAGTTTGAAAGCATGTCAAAGTGCAAGTAGATAAATAGGGACCACTAAAGCGGGAAGGTAAACGGCGTTTCCGTGTGCTGCTCTGGTTCACCAAAAGTGGCTTTGTCATGCTGGCCACATGACCTGGAAGCTGTACGCCGGCTCCCTCGGCCAATAATGCGAGATGGGCGCGCAACCCCAGAGTCGGTCACGACTGGACCTAATGGACCCTTTACCTTTACTGAGAATATAGCCCAACCACCAACCACAGCACCTTATTGTTCAGGATAATACTTTATTTAAGACTGTGAATCTACACATTCATATCATTAGTCCAATCAGCCATTGTCCTGGTGGAACATATGAAAAGGGGGCCAGTGTGGTGTAGTGGTTAGAGTACTGCATGAGGACCTAGGAGATCAAATCCCCTACTCAGCCATGACACTCTCAGCCTTAGCTACCTCAAAGAGTTGTTGAGGATAAAAAATATGGATGGAGGAAGAGGACCATATACGTAACACTGAGCTCATTGGAGGTAAAGTGGGACATATACCATTTCCCAATGATGGATATTCAGTCTACAGTGGAACATGAACACCTCGGTTTACGAATTGTCGGTTTACGAACGCCGCGGACCCAACTGGAACGGATTAATTCACTTCCCATTACTTTCAATGGGAAAGTTTGCTTCAGTTTATGAACCCTTCAGTTTATGAACAGACTTCCGGAACCAATTACACCCATGCTTCGGGTTAAGTACACTTCAGGTTGAGTACTCTGCGGACCCGTCTGGAACGGATTAATCCACTTTCCATTACTTTCAATGGGAAAGTTCGCTTCAGTTTATGAATGCTTCAGTTTAAGTACTCTGCGGACCGTCTGGAACAGATTAATCCACTTTCCATTACAGTACTTTCAATGGGAAAGTTCGCTTCAGTTTATGAACGCTTCAGTTTATGAACAGACTTCCGGAACCAATTGTGTTCATAAACCGAGGTACCACTGTACTATATTTCACCATGCTTGGTATTCCATTCCATCGCGAAGGTTATATGAGACAAACAGCTTTGAAGTCCAATCTTTGGGACCATTAGGTAAAGGTAAAGGGAACCCTGACCGTTAAGTCCAGTCACCGACAACTCTGGGGTTGCAGCGCTCATCTCGCTTTACTGGCCGAGGGAGCCGGCATTTGTCCTCAGACAGCTTCCGGGTCATGTGGCCAGCATGACTAAGCCGCTTCTGGTGAAACAGAGCAGCACACGGAAACAGTTTACCTTCCCGCTGTAGTGGTACCTATTTATCTACTTCCACTATGACATGCTTTCAAACTGCTAGGTTGGCAGGAGGACTGAGTAACGGGAGCTCACCCCATTGTGGAGATTCAAACTGCCAACCTTCTGATTGGCAAGCCCTAGGCTCAGTGGTTTAGACTACAGCGCCACCCGCGTCCCTTGGGACCATTAGGTGTGGTAAAATGGGCTTCTCGGCTAGAAAAAAAGTTCAGTATAGACCAGTACGTGTAAAGCATTTCAAGTTTTGTGTATTGGATCTTCAGTTTACTTTTATTAATTCATGAAGTCAAGTGTCAACTCTGGGCATTTGAAAAACAAAAACTTACTGTTCTGGTATTGTTCTGAGTTCTAATCAAAGCAGTGGCAAACCTAATGTGAATTTTACAAACCCTCTGGCCACCTTCTCAGCACTCAAGTCCCAGAGGATGATGTCAGTTGCTTGTCAATACCACGAAATGTTTCCCCAAGAGATTTCACAGGTTGCCACTCTGCCTCCACACCTGTTCATCAGTAAGTTACGAGACACACCCTTCCCATTTGGTTTCAGTAAAAAACTAAAGGATCCCTGGACAGTTAAGTCCAGTCAAAGGTGACTATGGAGTTGTGGCGCTCATCTCGCTTTCAGGCCAAGGGAGCTGGCGTTTGTCCAGACAGCTTTCCGGGTCATGTGGCCAGCATGATTAAACCGCTTCTGAAACCAGATCGCACAGAAATGCCATTTACCTTCCTGCTGCAGCGGTACCTATTTATCTACTCACACTGGTGTGCTTTCGAACTGCTAGGCTGGCAGAAGCTGGGACAGAGCAATGGGAGATCACTCCATTGCGGGGATTTGAAACACCGACCTTCTGATTGGCAAGCCCAAGAGGCTCAGTGGTTTAGACCACAGCGCCACCCGCATCTTAGCAGTGTCTAAGTCAGTGCTCTCCCCGTGTCTAAGCATGGTGGAGGCCATATTTATTTGGCTGCAAGTATTTTCGTACCACACTTCAGCCCCAGCCCCAGCAAAAAGAACAAAAATATGGAAAATATAATGAACTAAAAGCTACACAATCATAAAAATAACCCAGGAGTCAGCAAGATTAAAATGATGGTTATGTGAAAAGAGCTTGAGGCAGTTAAGGTAGGCGACAGGTGGATCTCTTAGGTGGAGAGCATTCCATAATAAAAATATGCTTGTAAAATCGATACACCTCAGTAGAGGCAGCCTTTGGTCAACAAGTTATTCACTGGCAGACAACTTTTCCCACCTGGTGCACTTTTTTAAATAGCTTTAGTTAGTACAACCCACAATGGCTGAGGTTCCCCACCTCTAGAGAAGGATCTGTTGGTTCTTACCTGAATAGCGTTTCTCAAAGGTGCTGAACCCACAGCATGGGCCCAACCCTTTTTTTCTTTTTCTTTTGCAGGTTGGCTGCCGTTCTGTTTTTTCTCAGGTTTTCAATAGTTGGTTGGTGGTTCTTACTGTTTTCAAGCATGATTGCAAGTTCAGATTTGTATTAGCCTGTTCCTGAAGCTTGCCATTCAAGGTGACTGGGGTGATGGGGGCATGCCTGACACCCTGCCTTTCTAGTCTTTGGTAGGAAGAGGGCAGGATAACTCACCATAACGTTGTGTTCAGCATCTTTGGAGAAGTTAATGATGTTAACAGTATCTGGCTGTTCAGGCACAGACCCAGGGAGTAGCTACTCTTGCATTCATGTCCAAGCCGGGATGGGATCTGGGGTGTGCTCTTTCAAGCTGTACTTGGAAAGGCGGCTGCGATTCTTCGTAACAGCAGCAGCAGATACAGCATTCATGCATTCAGAACGCTGAGCCTTGACTACAGTAATGCACTTCACGCAGGGCTGCCCTTGGTAACAAAATGCTGTAGCTTGTCTTGTGCAAGGTAATCAGGACCAAATTACACCAGTGCCAGAAACAGCTCCGGATTGCCTTCCAAAGGTGCTGGTCCTACCAAACCTAAGAGCCTGCTTTTACTCATCGCTCCGTTATATCATTTAAGGTAGATAAGGAATACCATGTACAGCAGCAAACCAGGTCCACAAGGATGAGAAAAGGGGCACTCTCAGCAACTGCCCCTAACTTTGGGGTTCTCTTCCCCTGAACGATCTCCAGATCTTGAGGGCTGTACGTTGAAAGGAGGGCTAAAATCTTGGGCTGTGCGCAACAAGGCACCCTGTCCCTTCGGCTTCACCTGGATTTTGCACAAACCAACCACACTTCATCGCCCAAGAACCCGCTGAGAGAGCATAACAGGCTGGTTTTCAAGTTAAGTATTTTATTATCAAAATTATTACATCTCTTGTGAAAGTTCAAATGTTACAGCACAGTGTACAACTCCACTTGAGGGCAGCCCTACAGCTCGCCCGCCTGCCCCCCAAACTTCCTGGTGGCTCCTTCCCGGCGACTGCACATATAACAGGCGCATTGCCTTTTGCCTGTTGATCTCCAGAATCATCGCTTGCAATGCTCACCCCCCCCCCCATGAGGCATGCTCAGCATGTCAGAAAGGGAGGCTGCAAAGCCCAGTGAAGCTGACACCCTTTTCTAGACAGTATATAGGACTTGTCTTGTGGGTGACAAGTTCTATTCCCCAACACGCTAACAGCCAGACACTTTTGAAGGAAAGGGTTCGTTTATTTCTTCTGCTCTGCTCTGATCAATTTTAAAAGTTTCCTCTAAGTCGAATGAACACCTGATTTCAGTTGTGGATTAGAGAAACTTGTAACAGTCCTAATTATTATTTTTTAAAAAAAAAGAGAGAGAAAGAAATGGGAGGGCGGGGGGAAAAGACTGTGCATCTGAGAAATGAGGGAAGACATGCTCACAGCAATATCTTGTCCGAGAGGAAACGAGAAGGTCCGTGGCAGCACTGGGGTTAGACCTGCCTGATATTTTTGCTAACCTACTATGGTTATAACTGAATATAAAATTAGATAAATAAAAACGCACGCTTGACAGGTAAACAAGTGAGAAAAGCTGGCAACTGTATGGAATTTGACAGAGCATTTGACGGGCCTGGTGTTGATGCTCTTGGGCCTCAGGGGGAGGTAGCAGACGTGTTTCTCATGCACTCCATGAAACTCTTGACCGCAGCAGCAGCAGCAGCGCCACCAGACTGGGCACCTCGTTCATCACCCTCACCTAGACTTAGGGCAGGCACCTAAAGCAAGCCATATTCCCACTGCCACAGCACTGGCCTCTTGGAACGAACTGATCACACCCCTAGGCCACCCCCCCACTGGCAGCGAGGTGCCAACTTCAGAGGCATAGTATGGACTTACTAGAGTGACTTTTTGCAGCAATGCCTGCATGCACACCCTGCACACCCCTCTCTCTCACACACATACACACTCACACTGCTACCAGCCCCACCCCACGGCTCTTGCTTCTCTCCCACAAATGCTCTTTCTTTGCAACTGGAATGATCAGAATGGACTAAGCCCCCAACCCTCCCCGACCAGAATACTCTGGGAACCCAACCTTGCAGAGAGCACTTTGGGATTTAGATCAACGCCCCCCCTCCCCCCACATATCCCCATCTCCCCTATTTATTTATTTTCTGATTTGCACTGGTTTCATATTCAAGCTTCCCTACCTGCCCAGGTGACTACAGCTAAGGGCACCGGTAGGAAACGGAGGCCATGCCACTCAGCACCGTTTGCTTTCTACAACGTACCCGGACACCAGAGAGATGCTTTCCTGCCCATTCTGCCGCTGCCACCTCCTCCTTCCAAAGCCAGGGGGTGGCCGGCAGTGCTCTCTCTTGCCCGGCGCACCCGAGCCCCAGCCTCTGGGCCCTTTGCTGTCCCGGCATGGTTCCCCCGTGAGCCACTGCCAGAAGGAACGGTGGGCTCTAGTCTGTCCTGCCCTAAGAAAGGCCGGTCTGAGTCTTTACGCCTGACCCTGCAAGCTGCTGCAGTCTGTATTGATTGATGCTGCCTCCTCCCCCTCGGTGAGAGTAGTGCTGCTGTGAGCTGGAAAGTGCTGCGGCTCTGGAGCTCTGGTACAGAGCAGGCTGCCCAGAGGCGGGAGGGTTGATAGTCCGCAAGTCTGACTGCGAGGGCCTGGATGATGACGACGACGAGGAAGACGAAGACGACGAGGAAGTGGAGGAAGAGGAGGAGGAGGAGGAGGAAGGGCAGCCAGCGGTTCCCACGCAGGGATGAGACCCTGTTTCAGAGGGGGGCAAACAGTCTGCAGCTGCCGCCGTTTGGGCAGGGCTGGGAGCAGTGGCTATGGGGCAGCTCTTCTTCAAGACGCCACTGCCAGACGGCTGCTGACTGCTATAATACCCAGAGTTCCCTGCAAACAGAGCCGAGGAGTCTGTGGCGCCCGAGGGGGCAGAGGAAAGGGAGGGTTCTGAGGAGCTGAGGGGCGGAAGGTGCCCTGCTCTCTGGGACTGAGACCTGTAGCTGTAGCCAGGGGATAGCATGGGGTGTCCTCGGTATGGGGAGGCGCTCTGGAGGACGGTCTGCGACTCCGCCCGCGGGCTGTCCGACTGCAAGAGCTGCAAGGGAAAGAAGCAGGCATCAGAAAACCGCCGTTTAGCACCCAGCTCTGCAGCTCAGCGACCCCGGCAGGAAAGGCTGGACTGTGCCCGAGAGAGAGCCAACCACGAACGGCATGAGGCGGGTATTGCTTCACGTACCTGGTAGCTGTAACGCGAAGGACTATAAACGGCTGGTCCCTTGAGGGAAGGGTTGAGGGGGTCTGTCGAATCTCCTTCCGCAGCATCTGGAAGGCAGAGCAGAGAGGGTCTAGCAGCAGAAATACAGGTTGCTGGGTTAGGAGGAACCAGCTACAGATGAGCCCCTGTAGCAGGGACAGGTGAGAAAGAGACCCCCTGAAGAGCCCCAGCTCTAGAAAAACTGAAATGTACACAAGGATTAGAATAAAACTAGTAAAACCTCAATAGCTAGAGGAGCAACACTGAAGGGGGGGGGGAGAGGAAGACACCCTTTCACAGAATCATGGCCTTATCTAGTCAATCCCCTTTCCTCTCTTCTGCCTTGCTCAGACCACACCTGGAGTACCCTGTCCAGTTCTGGGTGCCCCAATTTAAGAAGGATACTGACAAGTTGGTATGTGTGCAGAAGAAGGCAGCCAAGATGACCAAGGAAACCAAGCCTTATGAGGAACAGTTTAGGAGATACGATAGCCACCTTCAAATATCTAAAGGGCTTCCACATGGACGATAGAGCAAGCTTGTTTTTTTCTGCTCTGGAGGCTAGGACCCAAACCAAGGGATTCAAATTACAAAAAAAAAAAAAAGGAGATTCCAACTAAACATCGGGAAGAAATTTCTGATGGTAAGAGCTGTTTGACAGTGGATCAACAAACTCCCTCAGGAGGTGATGGACTCTCCTTCCTTGGAGGCTTTTAAACAGAGGTTGGATGGCCATCTGTCATTGATGCTTCAGTTGAGATTCCTGCATTGCAGGAGGTTGGACTAGAAGACCCTTGCGGTCTCTTTCAACTCTTCAATTCTATGCCTGCCTAGCCTCTTCTTGAATACCTCACTGCAAAATTGTAAACACTTGTGTAAGTCAATCAGGAGAGAGAGAGAGAGAGAGAGAGAGAGAGAGAGAGAGAGAGAGAGAGAGAGAGAGAGAGAGAGAGAGAGAGAAGAGAGACTTATATCTGTATCCCCAAGACAAAGCTAGCGAATGAATCTTAACTGCTTTGTTTGGAGTGATGTGAGCCTGCGCCACGTGGAGCAGAAATCCCATAGGTCGCAGACGGTCTTGGACTCCATCATCCCACAAGAACAGAGCCCTGCTTGTAGATTCAGCCCCACCTGCCCGAGCTCCAAAGGCAGCTCCCCCCCCCAGTGCATTCCCATTTACCTGCTTCTCTCTCCCCCAGGCTCTCCCGAGTGGGCGAGGGCTCTCCTCTCTGACACAACTTAGCGCTGCTGCGTAAAACCTTCTCCAGAATCCCACGGCCTTCTCGCAGCCGCTCCACCGAGGTGGGAACCATCCTATAGCAGGGCACAAAAGAGCGAGAATGGGAATGACACCTCTGGACCCTTCAAGAGGTCTAAAAAATTTCAAGCATCTTGTGACAATATTTTTAAACAACAACAGCAGTTTATTATGTTGAAAGGTACCCCTGCGGTCTGAAGGAGTCTTGTTCATGTGTATTTCTACATTATGCGCAACCTTAGTTGTTGAGGGGCAAGTGCTGTTTACTTCTAGGGCAGAGTGGAACTTGCCTCACAATGGATGGCTAGAAAATATTCATTAGAGGCAAATAACCATTTTAATCAAATGGTAACACTGCAGCCTATTTCTATAGTTTCGTTGGGGGAAACAGAAGGCAGTTACCCTGGGATAAGAGTCCGAAGCATACAAAGGATATTGTGCGGGGAACTCAACCACTGCTGGAATGCTTCCACGGCTGCAGTGTATATTAGGATGGTTTGCTCTGGGGCAATAAAAATATGGCCCGAGATTTTTCTTTGTGCTTTAGGATTGTACAAAGGGAGGTCACTAGTCAATACACAAATGAAGTTGTAATGCAGAAAACAAAGCTCTATTTCACCATGCCCTGCTCACCAAGGTAGAAATGTTAAAATGCTCATTTCTTACACAGCTGGTGTGGATTTTCTCTGCTTAGGACCATTTTAGTGAGAACTGGACTCATTGAAGTGGCTCTGGGTAGGTCATTCGACTCTCAACTTTTTACTACAAGTAAAATCAGAACAATGGTGCCCAGCCTCCTTCACAAGGTAGTTGCAAGGAGTGAGAAAGAAGGCGTGTATAGCATGTTCCATGCTGGAGCACGGCAGCCAAAATTTTACGCTTTTGGGAAACCCTTTTGAGTTTCATAATTATGTTTGCAACCCAATTTTAAAAATACCCCCCCCCCCAGTTCCTGACTTAACCCCAATGGGTACTTCTGCTCCAACTTTTACAGTACAATCATTGCTGGTATTTCAAGTATTGAAATCAAAAAGCTTACGTGCTAGATTCCTGAATCTGCACATTTTATGCCTTTATAGTTAATTTGCAAATATGAGCTAGACAGGTGGTCACATTTCAATGAGGTAAGTGGGGAGAGGAAAGAAGAGTCAGAGCTCACACAGTGTGTGTGTGTGGGGGGGGGGTATATATGGGTGGGGATGTGGAAGGAAGGAATGTACATCTTTACTGCTGCTTTTGTTTGGCTAGCAAGAGCTTCCTGCAGGGCAGGGTTAATAGGAGGAGGAGCCCGTCTGTTTAGATTGCAAAGGCAGTTCCTTGGCAATTGAGAGAGATGGAAACTTCATTTCTTTTAAAGTGAAAACTGTGTGCCGATATTGCAAAGCACAGCAAATCTGTTGAGGCTCTTGTGTAAATATGGTTTGCGATTCGAAGTCACCGCCTGTCCCCAGTGTACAGCTGATGCAGCAGAAAAGGTCAGTTATCTGTACGCAAAGGTAGAAGGAGGTCCTCAGGAGGAAACTAACAAGCTTGAGTGTACAGGACTCTAACCCCCCACCCCCAATCCGAAACAGCTCTGCCCCACCACTGCCCGCTAGTTGCAAAGGGCAGAAAAGTTGGAACTCCCAAGCCCATTTAGCGCTGCAGATCTAACAAAGACCACAGTCTTTGGAACCACCGAACTCAGATACTACTAGTGCTGCAACTTGCTTATAGAAGCAGTATCAATATGTGGCAAGGTAAAAACAAAAATTTAGGAAGTCAAATTCTGCAAGTTCACTGACAGCAGAATAATGACAATTAGCTATGATAACTTAACAGAACCTCTGCGTTCAGAGGCAACTGGACTCTGAATACCAGGTGCTTGGGACGAGTAAGAGAAAAAGGCTGTTGTTTTCTGATCTCTTTGTAAGTTTCCTGAAATTACCCGGCAGGCCATTGCTGGAAACAACGCTGGACAGACCTTTGGTCGAATCCAGCAGGGTGGCTCTTTGCAGACTATAGCCCACAGTAAGGGAGAGCTGTGAAAAGTGTTCTCTCTGTGCTCAAAGTTCGCTATCGAGGTTATCATCCTGCCCTTTAAGACCAAGTGAGGCAAGACACGGCACAGGGCATAAACATTTTTATCTCTTTTCACCTTGCCAGGGAGGAACTCCCAGAAACAACACATGTCTCTGCCATAGTTTGCTTCTTGAGACTCACCATCTACTGCTGATGCTGTCCTGGGATTTGCTGTGCGTGGTCCCCCTTGGTTCTGGTGGGCTGACTTCCTCCAGGTGAGACAAAGAAGAATGAGAGGGGGAGAAGCCATGCTGTGGAGAAGACAGGGTGTGGGCCCCTGAGCCCTGCACGAGGCCAGCAGCATCCACATCTGCCCCAGAGCAGCTGACACTCAGCCGGGTAGGTGTCCCTGTACATCGAGAGGAATCCCCTCCCTCCTTGGCTTCTTGCTTTCGTTTGCGGTACTCCAGAAGGGATACCTAGGAGAGAAAAGGCTATCATCAGCTTCAGGCAGGTGACGTGACTTGACATGTGTGTGTGTGTACGTGCTTAAAAGGCACCTGCTGCAATGCCCTGTGGGCTACATGGGTTTTGTGCTGGTGCAAGGAAGCTGCTCTCCAGCCTATGGTCAGTAGGAAACCTACAGCCAGACCTCCGGGTCACACAGAGTCGAGCACAACACAAAGCAGAGATAAGAACGACCCTCTAAGAACAGACTCCGCACCCTGTTGCATGGACTTCTCTGAGCCTCCAGGGAACGTGATGTCTGCTTTCATCCTGTTCTCACCAAAGAAAGATGCCTCAGCTGCTCACCCTACCAAGTAATGGAGAGTCTGCATGTCTCTCAGCAGGCTCCAGACTGCCTCCTCTTGTACGATTTCCCAGCGCGCACACGCACACCGGGCAGGCCTTCCTTTTTCCCTGGAGTGACTGTGCTCGTGTTACTCATGTCGGATACTTGCCTTTTTCCTCTGCGGAGGGTTCTGGGGTGTGGATTTAACACCTTCGCAGGTTTTCTCGCCACAGGGGGGCAAGGGTCCGTGTGCAGCTTCCTTCAGAAGCGCCTGCTCGTGCCTGCCAAAGTATCCCTCCGCAGGGGAGCTGCAGCAGCCCCTGTCTGGATTCAGAAGCTTCCCGTCGGCCATCTGCGGAGACTCTCGTAACAATCCGTCTGCCCGAGGCATAGCATTCAAAGGGGAGAAGGCATACATCAAGTTAAACTCTGTCCGAAAAGCCTGGTCAGAACTTCGTAGCAGCGCCTGGGCTTCTCCACTCTTTCCTGGGAAGCTGGTCTCCAAGGGCTGGGATGCCAGGTCAGAATGCCCCGGAGTGAGCAAGGAGGGTTTCTCTGGACAGCTGTTAGTGCCGGCATCCAGGAATCCTGCCTTCTGTAGGTCAAGGTCCGTCCTGAGGCAGAGCTGGAATGACCAACAAAGGGGGTGTGGGGGCGGGTGAGGGAGAGGATATCAAAAAGGGTAGAGAAGCAGGTGAAAGGGGCAGACAAGAGAAAAACACTTTTAATTCAGGAAAGACCTCCTTTCCCATGGACAGCACATATACGGCTTTCTCACTCTTTGTTCCCAGTCTTTTGCTCTCCGCTCTGCCTGGGTTTTTTCTCCCCCCTAGCTGCATAGCCGCTCTCTTCCTCTGCAGAATTTCTGGAGGCAAATTAAATTTGCAAGGTCCCTCCCCCTCGAGGATGGAGATGTTGGTGGCTCAAATGAGCCTCGGTGTGTTTTCAAGGTCACTATTTAACAAATAACGTCACAACCATTTCAATAAAAGGTGAAGAATCAAGGAAAACTTCAAGGCACCACACACCAGGTACTCTTATCCACCAACCTCTTTGTTGTAAAGCTAGTCACAAGCACACTTTGCAAGCACACTTCACGGCATTCAGAAATCTCTTTAAGAAGAGAACTGACAAGCACACCTGACAGAATCTAAGCTTCGCAGGATGGCATGCAAGCCATGGGCAGAATCCTGGATTAACAGGTTTCCAATTATTACAAGGTCCTTAAAAAAAGTGTGGGTGGTGGCTATATTAAAAAGCAATTGGGAGAGGAGCTGCCCATTCAATGGGGATGAATCTTTGGCACCCTGTACTGCTCCCCCACTTTCCTCTGCCCCCAATAACTCCCATCCCTGTCCAAGCTGTCGAGGATTTACAAAAGCCTCGGTACACTGATCAAAATAAGACCAACGAACATAAACCACACTGCATAGCTCATTCCTGCTCTGCAACTTAGAAAACTGTTGACAGTGCCCTGCCTACCTCATGCTTTGCAGATATGTCCATTATTAGCTTCTATCCCTTTTGCTTTTGTCTTGAATTTTTGGCATGATGGTGTTTATATGCAGCATCCCAACATTATGCTTGCAGACTGACTACCTAAACTGAAGGGGGGGGTATGACCCCACACCACAAAGCGCTGCTTCTCCGTTTGATAGGCTGGAGGTGGGAGGGTTACAAAACAAAGCTCTTGTTGTCCCGCTGCCTTGGAGTGAAAGCAGACAAACCTAAGAGCTGCGTCGCACCCCTTTCCTTCACAAAGATCAATCTCTAGGCAAGGAAAGGTGTGCACGCTTGTGTGTACTGTAATGAAAATACCGTGTGGGTGCAAAATACATACATCAGACAAGATGTGCGTGGCAGATTTAGGGCACGGGGGTGGGGTGGGGAGTACAAATGCATGAAGGCATGAAGGTTCCCAGAAGCCTCTGCTGGAATCCCATGAGCTGCAGCCTTCAATCCATTTTACTCTTCGCAATGGAGAAGGACAGACTGGAGGGATGCAACCAGACCGGCACTTTATTAGCCCAGTAAAACTTCACATTACCCGTGTGCTAAATGGGAGTTCTCATCGTGCTGTGTCTAATGCTTTGGCAGGTCCAGGCACGTTTTGGCTATCCAGGAGGGCAGCCGTCAGTGAGCAACTCCCCAGTTTGGTACTTGTTTGAAACGTTCAGGTTGAGGGCTGTTGGCCTTTTGCCGTTCCAAACTGACTGTGGCACCCAACACACTGTTTTAACTAGATTTCTGGGAAGCTAGACTTAGGTTTCTAGTCCTCTTTCAGAAACTGTTCCTCCCTTCTCCCTCTTGGGCTCTATGTTCCCCTACTCATGCATTTGTTTTATAAAAAAGTGTTACATTGCTTTTCGGTGGAAGCCATGCATTAAAAAGTTTGTTATAAAACAATCATGGCCTAAAAACAAAAACAGAATAAATCCTGCCAGAAAATTATCTCTAGGTCTGTACAACCACATAGCCACCCTTGCCCGCTTAGGAGCCATATCGCTCCCTGGCCTCAGACTCCAAACTCCACCAGACAAAACAATTAACTTTGCATTATGCTTATCGAGTTGCACAATTGAATCTGACCGCAGAGTTTGTATCTTGAAGAATGTGGACTTTTGGCACAGAGTAGGAGCAGGACTGTCTATGCTGCAATGGATTAAGAAGATGGGTTCAATAAAACATACAGCACTGTGGTTGCAAGGCCCAGGGCCAGCCACCAAAAATTAAAAGAGTCTGATTCATTTTCTCCTCTCCCTTCCCTTCTCTCTCTCTCTCTCCCCCACTCCCCAGGAAATGCTACTTCAGAAGAATTAACTGGCAAGTGGTCGGCATTTTCCCTTCGTTCACCACTCAATGCTCAACTTCAACAACAAAGGAATCTGACTTGACTAGCCCCTTCTTCCCCACCCACTGCTTCCCCTATCCCTCCTCCCTCCAAGTGTGTACACACACACACACACACACACCCCACACAAACTACACACCCTCTCCGCCTCCAATTGAGATGGTGTGATAACTACCTCGGGCGACAGGGACTCGGGCCTATGCGCAGGGGAACTCTCAGGGGAGGATACGTTCTAGGAGGGAAAAGCATCTTGTTATTCATCTAATTTTACAAGTCAAGAAGCAAAATAAAATGAAGTAAAAAAAAGAAAAGAAAAAAGCATAGAGGTTAGCCACATCTATTTGCGGGGGATGGGGTGGGGTGGGGGCAGGATAAGAGACTATCAAGGGGGCGGCCTCATCACTTAGGGGGGAAGTGAATACATTACATGGATTTTAGAGTAGAAAAAAAAAACACAGGATGGAGTTACTGTGTCTCATGCTACAACTTTAGTATCCGGATGAAAGGACAGCGCAGAAACCAGAGATCATTCCACTGCCTTGTGTTCAGAGGATGCCCGGCCAGCCAGTAACACCTCGCGAACGCCATCACTCGGATGAGAGCTGGCATATCACAATGCCTTGCTTTCAGACTGGACTAAAAGGTGAAGGCATTATGTAAAAAATTCTCAGCTGGCTGCTCCTTGAGATAGCGTCTGCTACAGTGGATATGAAATTATGGTACAGTACTAGCTCCTTGAGGGAAGGTGGGCATGAAGCATGGGAGATGCCTCCATACCTGGAACTGCAATGTTGCATGAAAGCATCTCTCTCCTCTTTTGTAAACCTAGGGTCCTTCCTGAGGTATGCAGTTCTGGAAAGCATGAACTGCAGGGGGAGGACCACCACCCCTCAGAATCTGCTGGGTTATGCTGGCCGGTGGCTCTACCCCAGATGTAGCATGTCTCTGTCAGGCAGCCATTTGAGAGCTGCTAGTGCCACATTTGGCTGGGGCAAAAAGAGCAGCGACACATGGCAGAATCCCTTTATTGATTAAGCTGACATCATGCCATAAATCCTTTTACCAAGAAAGTCACTTTGGGTATATCTGTTGTTGTTGTTGTTTAGTCGTTTAGTCGTGTCCGACTCTTCGTGACCCCATGGACCATAGCACGCCAGGCACTCCTGTCTCGCACTGCCTCCCGCAGTTTGGTCAAACTCATGTTCGTAGCTTCGAGAACACTGTCCAACCATCTTGTCCTCTGTCGTCCCCTTCTCCTAGTGCCCTCAATCTTTCCCAACATCAGGGTCTTTTCCAAGGATTCTTCTCTTCTCATGAGGTGGCCAAAGTATTGGAGCCTCAGCTTCACGATCTGTCCTTCCAGGGAGCACTCAGGGCTGATTTCCTTAAGAATGGATAGGTTTGATCTTCTTGCAGTCCATGGGACTCTCAAGAGTCTCCTCCAGCACCATAATTCAAAAGCATCAATTCTTCGGCGATCAGCCTTCTTTATGGTCCAACTCTCACTTCCATACATCACTACTGGGAAAACCATATATCTATCTATCTCTTTTTTAAAAAAAGCTGATTAAATGTTGAGCTTCTGAACACTTCCAAGGTAAGACAGCTTCAGATCCCTAAGCGCAGAAGCCCATGAGACACAGACCCACAACAAGTACTTTTATCTAAACTACCCTTCCCCCACCCAGGGCTCCTCAAATGCTTTGGACTACAACTCCTAGGCTGATGGGATATGTAGTTCAAACATCAAGAGCACATGGAATTGAGGAAGACTGGTTTAATGCTAAACCACATAAGCACAGTAAAATATGTTCTTGAGCAGGGGTTCCCAAACTTGGGTTTCCAGCTGTTTTTGGATTACAGTTCCCATCATCCCTGACCATTGGTCCTGCTAGCTAGGGATGTTGGGAGTTGCAGTCCAACAACAGCGGAATTCCCAAATTTGGGAAATAATAATAATAATAATAATAATAATAATAATAATAATAATAATTTATTATTTATACCCCGCCCATCTGGCTGGGTTTCCCCAAGCACTCTGGGCGGCTCCCAAGCAAATGTCGAAAACACAATACAGCATTAAACATTAAAAACTTCCCTGAACAGGGATGCCTTCAGATGTCTTTTAAAAGTAAGATAGTTGCTTATTTCCTTGACATCTGCTGGGAGGGCGTTCCACAGGGCAGGCGCTGCCACCGAGAAGGCCCTCTGCCTGGCTCCCTGTAACTTCACTTCTCGCGGTGAGGGAACCTCCAGAAGGCCCTTGGCGCTTTGGGCTATTTTTTATTGTGTTTGTTTTTGTGTGGTTGAGGTTTTTTTTCTAACTTTTTATAACTTCACTGTTGATTTTCTAGGAGGTAGGCTCAACTTGATGGCTGCTCAAACTGCTTTGAGCTATTTCTATCTGCTGTTTAACAATGCACTGGTATTATTTAACTTGCTTCTTCCTTTTAAAAAAAGACAATTATGGATTGGGCAGAAATGCAGCAGGAAATAATTTAAAGGAAACACAAATAACGTGTCATGAATGAGTGGAATGGTGTGAAAAGGGGCAGCCTCAACACAGGGGAACTGGGGAGAATAGGTGGTAGAAACTTTAACACATTGCAAGGCTCCTTCCATACAACAAACAGAAAGAGGGGCAGGTGGGCAGGAAACTCAGTCATACAGCATCAGAAGCCGCTCACTTTCTTACATGGGGCAGAAACCTTTGAAGCCTGACTGAAGTTTGCTATGACCAACACTCCTTAAGTGCCGCTTCAAATCAGGAGCGCAAATTGGGACCAACGTTCAGTCTCAAGATACAAAGTCCTAGTGACATCCCATGCATGCCACTGTCTCACTAAGACTGGGGCAACTAAGGCCACTCAAGTTTCTGTGGCTTCTGGCAACAGCACAATTCTGCATTTTCCCCAGCCCAACGAGTGCTGTCTCCGTTTCCGTGCAGAACTGGAAACCATGCAAGAGCCCACGAGACCTGAATCCAAAGGCACTGGGAAAGTGATTGGGGATCTTGCCATTTGGATAGTAAGCAAAATTAATGATCAGGCACTGCACAATGATCAACCCACTTGCACTCAAGCGGCAGGACCATAATCGCGGTGGTGGAAATGCTGCAATTATATGGAAGTATAGAAAAGCCACAGGGCACCAGCCATAGAATTCAGCTTAAGAATCTTGTTTTTCTTTTCTTTTAAAAGGAGCAACTATGGTTGCGAAGCTACACTTGAGAATATGTGGGCAATGCCTGATGGAATCTTAGGAGTCAGGGCTGCTGGTGAGCAGGATTCATAGTGTCTTAAGTTGCCATCCCGGTCAGCAGAATAAATCCTCCTTGTAAACCACTTAGAGGTTATGTTACAATCATTTCATTAAATAAAAAAGTAAACAGAAATAGAATTCTGCAAAGTGTGAGAAATCATGCAAAGGCTTCCGATTTGCACTATTTTAGAAGCTGCAGAATCTGGATTCCATTGATACAGTCTGGGTTGTCTTGGTGCAATGTTGTTTTCCTATGTGTACAGAAATGCAAAGCCCAGATTCAAAGCCCATACAATTATGCAGAAAGTTGAGAGTAGCAGAAGATGGAGAGTCCAGAATCCCTAATTGTGGTCACCTCAACTTTCATAAGAATAAACATTTCCAGGGAGTTTTGCTAAGTAGGGCAGCAGCAGACCTAAAGAGTTTAGTGGCCCAATATTGAAAAATGGGAAGCTCCAACTCAATCCCAAGCACAAATATGGGACACAATAAAAAGTAAGAAAACAGGATGCTTCAGAATGAAAGCACTGGCACGTGCTTGTCTTGCGGGAAACTGCAAAACTGAGGCTACCTGTGCAACTCACACCTGCATTGCACTACAAAGGTTTACAGAAGTTTTGAAAGGGGGAGGCAAATGGCTGTAAGAAGAACAGGAAACACATCATGCAGATGGGGAATTATTGGGATGCAATACAGCTCATGTTCTCCAGAGCTTAGGGTTTGCTAAGAGGTGAATGCAGGAGAGCAGCAGCCCAGAAGTTGACAGCATCTTTGGATGCTACTGGGCTAGGGAAGCTGAGATTAAGTGAATTAGGATGCAGGGAGTAGTGTTTCTGGTAACCTGTAACCCTTTGCACACTCTAGTATCCATCTACTGTGCATAACAATAAAGGAGAATAGGGACTTTATAATCTGCGGGTGCCAGATTCTCGGAATACACAGGATTCTTTAAAAAACCTATCTGCTCATTTCTTAGGTGTACCTGTGTCTTTCCAAGGAGTTTTGATGTATACATCCTAGGTCTGCAGGGAAAGCTGCCATCCTGCCCCCCAACTTACCTCAAACTGTAGTGGAGTATTACAACGACTAGCAGCCAAGGAGGGAATTGGTGAGAAGATCACACCGCAGCTACTTCGGCATTCCTCCTCTCCTGGCATAGATGAGGAGGACGTGGTGAGGTGTGGGCTCAGCGCATCTGGAACTGAGGGGTCAGGAAGTGGGGGAGTGACTGGAGAAAGCGGTCTCAATAACTTGGTAACACTCTGCTCCATTAGATAGCGAGATTTCCACTTCTTCAGGGGGCTCAGGAAATCTGAAATGCAACACAGAATCCAGGTAGTGACTCTACCATTACAAAGCCCCAATCTACGCTCATCATCTACTCCCCTTACATGAACCTTTAAATTTTTGACTGGTTCTTGCCATACTAACAACTCTTCATCTCTCTCTATAAAAAAGAACCCTTCTAAAGAGGAGCACGACCAAAACAGAGGAAGGTAAGAAAGGGGAACAATTCCAGGGCTCAAGGGAACTTCCCGAGATGAAAAAAAGGGTCCAAACCAAATGCGATCAACAAGCCAATAAAAACACCTGTTAAGGTCTAGGTTGTCTAAAATCTAAGCCTCTCCACATCACCTCCATATATCTCCACCAACACAGCAGTATGTACCTTGCCAAAAGACAGGGTTGTGGCCCAGAAAGTGATAACCCAAGCCTCTCCCCTCCGCCACTCAACCACCTCACTTCCCTGTGATGCTTCCTTTCATTTACCTGCAGTCTTCCTAAGCTAGGAATGGTGCGTCTTCCTTGCACTCATTAGGCTGATGGGAAATCTGGCAAGAATTCAAAACAAGGCGGAACAAGAACTAATCCTGCAAGAACAGTCCAGCAGTAAGGCCCACAAGTCCCTCTATTAAGTTTCCTGTTGACAACATCCGGGCCTCCCTCTCTGCACTCTTTACTGTCCCCAGTACTTTCAAATCAATCCTCAAAGTGCAGTAAAAGGGTTATTCTGCTCTATTATCTCTATCCTCAGACGCCAAGCAATCTTCACTGGTGAGTCCTTGTTAATTTTATTTTGTCAAACCCCACTACCCTTGCAGCAGCAAGTCTCCTGCTAGGGTAGAGACCAGTTACTGATGGCAAGACCAAAAGAGAACTTTGAAGCCCCCACTTTCCTTCAACTGGAGTGTTTTGCATCTGCACGCGCAAGCTAATCTCTCTTTCTCAATAAACCAAGGCTTCTTTTCCCCCACTCACACAGTTGGATAACTTAAAACACTTTCCCCAGCTCCAAAGTAGCTGCTCATCAGTAAGCCATCCCTCACACTATCAGTAGAACGTCTAAAGCAGGGTGGGCAGCCTTTTTTTTCTGCTGGAGGGTAATCTGTTGGAGTCACATATTGGTGGCGAGGGGAGCCTGAGCCAAAAGTGAGAGTGGGGTCAGAGATCAAGGTGTCCACTCTGCTCTCCGGTACCTTTTTCTTCTTTCCTTCCTTGCCACACAAAATGGAATCAGGCCAAATGGAATCTGGCTCAGAGCTGCAGGCTGCCTACCTGTATCCCAAAGGGAACCTCTATTAGCCCACATTCCATTGACAGACATCGATCCTGTTGGCCAAAAAACACAGTTGCCTTCTAGCCAGTGAGAGCCAATTATTCCAAGGGAAGTAGGGCTGCTCCAGTGCTTCCAACCATCTACTGATAAGATTATGCTCTACCCTTCAACACACAATGCAAACCTTTGCCTAACAGCAGCCCCAGGATAGTTGTAAGTGGGAGTTCATTTGCAAAGTTTTCGCTGGTAGATTAGATCCCCAACCAGTTCCCCAACCCCAAGCACTCTTCGAGTTGTTCCCCCAAGATGCTGACTTGCATGTGTGAGCTGTCCCTTGCATAAGTATCTTGTACAAAGCTGCCCCCCCCAATTTCCCTTCCTTCTCAAGCCACAGCACCTCTCTTCTCTCCCGCCACCCTATTAACAAGGGAGTTGCATAGGCCTGCCCTTCCCAGCGCTTCATTACGTCATGTGACAGAACTTAATCTGACCTGCAAGAAACCCTCAAAAGCCAAATGATTTCGTGGTCCTAAGAAATGCCACTGGACAACTTTTAACTCAAAGAATCCAACCCATAGAAGCCTCTTATGCTTCCCCCGCACCACCACCTCTCACTTAAAATTGCAATTTGCCCAGAACTAGTGCTTTTTCTGCTTTAGATGCCTCTAACCTTTGTGTAACAAACAGTTATCTGTACACTGCCTAGGGCCTCGTCTCGCGTCCTTGGAAAACTGATCCCTGACTTGGATAGATCGCCACCCTCTTCCTCTGCAAAGACAGATGCAAAGTTACTGTTTTTAAAACTTGTCTTTTTGCTTTGCTCACAGATGTATGCTCCGGTGCTGGAGAGTGGCTGTTCTGCAACCAGGTGCCTACTCTTTAACCAGTTATTTTCCCAGCAAGCGGAGGAAGGCGGCGGCACTGGGTTTGGCGCAGTGCACTTCCTCCCTGGGAATAAGGTCTCTGTTTCTAGATGAAGCCCAAAGGGGAATGGGTTCTCTTGATTTTGGAAAAGGAGGATCCTATCCTCAACAAGCCCCTTCTTACTCTCCTCCCTGCCCCCCTCCGCAAGGAAATGGCAGAATGAGTAGTCACCCGGCAAAAGAAACACCATTCGTGCAGCTTGTACGGTTTTTCTGCTCGTTCCCCCTTGCATTCCCCTCAAGAGCAGGCTAACAGGTGGACTGTTATCTGCAGAATGGCAACAGGCCTGTGCCAGTGTCACAGAACTGTAGAGTTGGAAGGGACTCCGAGGTTCATCTAGTCCAACCCCCAGCAATGCAGAAATGTGCAGGTGGCCCATACAGGGTTTGAGCCCACAACCTTGGTGTTAGCACCACACTCTAACCACCTTAGCGACCTCAGGAGCTGTGAAGGATAGGATGTTATACAATGAGGAGGGTGGCACTTCTGAGCTCTAGTCCATCACAAACCCTGGGGCAAAGACTGTAGGTCCTGAGTTGCTAGGAAATAACAATAAGGAATTAGAGGAGGAGGAGGAGGAGGAGGAGGAGGAGGAGGAGGAGACGAAGACGAAGAAGAAGAAGAAGAAGAAGAAGAAGCCGCCTGTGTCAACAGGTAGCAACACTACGCAATTCTATGTGCACTGCACCTTTTATTGCTCATTAGCTCACTGAGTGACCTTGAATCAGTCACTGCTTCTCAGCCTAACCGACCTCACAGGGTTGTTCTGAAGACTCAATGAGGAGGAGAATAACTATGTACACCACCTCAAGTTTCTTGGAGAATCAGGCGAGATACAAATGCAGTAAACAAACGAATAAATAAACTGGTTAGTACACGGAGGCCAGAGTTATATAGAGTTATTTACTGCAATTATGCTTTCTTTCTTTCTTTCTAACTGGCCCTTCAAAGAGTGAAAGACTGAAACGACATCCACGTGCACCACTGAAACATGGAGGCCTCTCAACCAACCTGCGTTTTCCTTGCAGATGCCAGAAGTGCTACCACTCTCGTTGCTTTGGTATAGACACTGAGTTCTGTTCTCTTGGGAAGCAGCTGAGGTCTGAGTCATCCCTTCTTCCAGAGCCTGCTTTATCCAACGCTGCAAAAACAAACCTTGCTCAATAATGCACAGGCTCCCACTTAAAGTGCCCCCCCCAAAAACAGACTTGCAACAGACCACTTTCAGCAATTTCCATGTTATCGATCAATGCCAACCCCAGGGCATGGGGAGGATCTGTTTTCACCTCAATCGCTTTATGGGCAGGGCCGTTTACACCCTCTAGCCCAACTCAAAGTTTTGGTTGGGTTTTTTTTACTGAAAATAAGTGAGGCTTCTATGCAAATAGGCTGAGCCCATATTTTTAATTGGCAAATGATGGTGCAGTAGGAGAAGGAAATGGCGTAAGGCAGGGAGGGCAGCAGGGGCTTGTGTGTAGGGAAACTTAATTAGGAGCCTTAAAAGAGAGGGAGCCAGTGCAGGCCAAAAGTTTCATCCCCTTGAACTCTGAGTCATTCACCTATTATAGCACATTTTCAAATGCATCTCCACAACCATGAGACTAGAACGGTATCTTTATATGAAAAGATTTGAACGCCAGCATCCAGCTTTTTCTTTTCTTTTTACTAGGGAGGTACCACTATTTTAGCATATGGAAACGTAAAAACAACAGCTTGCCACTCCTACCTAGTCCAAGACTCTCATATGTTGAACATGCACATGGTAAAACCAGATCTGGAAATTACTGATTCTAATTAAGCACACAAGATTATGCTATTAATGCTCTAAACTGAAATTGCGAAAGCAAAATTGAATTCTTTGCTTTTGCCCAAAAGCATACTGGGGTTAGCAGGCCAGGACATTCACATGGAGAAATGAGCCAGATTCAGGACCCAATTAGCAGAAGGCGCATTCTAATTATGGCTTATCCCACTGTGTCAGAGCAATATATGGCAGAGATATGCTTACCAGTCTAAAAGGAAATGTCGGGAGCCCATTTCTGGCATGGTTGCAGCAATGCAGCATAGAACATACATTGAACAAAAGCAGGAGAAGAAATAGAGACGACCAGGAGTATGGCCATCCAATGCTGCTCTAGACCTACCACACAAATGTGCCCATAGACCATTCCACAATTTTGTTGTAAAGCAAGTTTCAAAGCCCTTGTGGATGTTCAAGATAGTTGTCAAATTGAAAAGTCAAATTCTAGTAGACAGAAACCACTTCCTCATAGTCCTGTTGCTGGCTATCCCCTTTCTTCCACCTTGCCCTTGACAGGCAACTTGCCAAAATACAAGCAAGATACCCAAATATTAGCTTTATTAAAAAGCTGTCATGTATTATGAGAGCTACTTTCATGACTTAAGCAGCCTAAACCAGAATAGACTTATTCTGCCTGAGGGGTTATGTTGACACCATTTTGTGGGTGGGTGGGGGGGTTTGTTTTGTTGTTTTATACCAGGTAGCTCGTGAGGCCCAGGAAACTGCATAGAGGGCATTCCTGTGTCCATGGGCCATTCCCTTGCAGCTCAGAACCCTCTGAAAACCCAGCTATAAATCCTGCCTTTGTAAGGCATGAAAAACAAGCTGCTTTAGGCAGACTCTGAGTAGGTATTGCCTCTCAAGGCAAAAAATACATTTAAAGAAAGCATTAGACACACAACGTAACTAGTAGCCTAGAAAAATAAAGCAAAAAGATTAAAATGAAGACTTGACTTTGCTAAGGTCTACGGAAAATCTAGAGCTGGCATCACAATGTGCAAAGCCCTTCTTGAAACAGATACTCTTGACTTTCCTAGTCTCCCTAGTTTAGCTACAGCTTGGGGTGCAGAGAGAAAACAGAAAACGCACTTTCCTTTCTGCTCACCTAACCAAGAATCATCACAGGTTATCTCTATTCAAGAGATCTCAACCAGCAATATCTTAGCAACTACAAAATTCAAGGTGTGTACAGTGCATCAATTACTACTTAGGTGTTTCAGCTATTGCAGTTTTTAAAACCCATACAATAAAGCGTTTTAAGAAATCCTGCAAGAGTTTAAGCACACCACAGTCTTGTCTTGTCTAACAATACATGCAGTGCATAGTCTATGCACATCTAGGAACACCTAGTGAGCCTATGGAAGAAGACCATGCATTTTCTGTAA
Organism: Zootoca vivipara; assembly: GCF_963506605.1. Lineage (NCBI taxonomy): Eukaryota > Metazoa > Chordata > Lepidosauria > Squamata > Lacertidae > Zootoca > Zootoca vivipara. Next base: position 19,324,350 of record NC_083277.1, on the reverse strand, counting down.
TTTTTGAAGTGTCATGAGGCTGTGTTGCAAGCAGGGAGAAACTGTTCCCTACATACACTGAAAATAACAAGAACCAACTAAAACAATTTTAGTTGTATGCTTCTTTTCCAGGAAGATTTTCAGTAAACCAAACCTGGGCAAGCATATTTTGGGGTGTTTTAAGGAAAGGCATGCACATTCATTAGACATTCAAATTTATTTATTTTAAGAAACATTGGGCCAAGTACACGGACCACAACCAAAAGCAGACATACCTTTTTGCATGAGCTGTAGTTCCCATCCAGCTGAACAGGCCGCCTTCGCCTTTCTGGGGTGAAGGGAGAACCAAAACGGATGTAGTGTTTGGGCGTGGTGCAAATGAGTGGGGAGTGGACAAGGCCTGGCAACATATTGAGGGTGGTAGCCAGCACGGTTGGGTCAGTGGTGATACGTAAAGGGCACTCAATGGGGCACTCCAGTTTCTCTGCCTTGTCATTCAGCCATTCTGTAACTAGATACTGAAAGCAGAAATAACAGAAACCTGCCTTACTATGCAAGGAACTTGTAAAGACAAGACAAAATAAGGGAGTCAATAGGGAGAGGTGGGAATAGGCAGACCCAGAACTGTCTACTCTGCTTGGGCCCTGGTTGCCCATTGTTTCAAGCAGGGAACTTCCCCAGCCCTGTTACCAAACATCTCTTTATTAAAGTTGGAAGTAGCAGAGATGAAACCTGGGGCAGAGTATATGCCCTACCATTGGGTTACGGCCCAACAACATGATGACCCCGCCCCCAAATGAAAAGCCTCAAAGGCACTCTCAAATCTGGTGCATAAGATATATACAAGTGGTCTGGCAATGACATCTTTGGAAAGGTCTCATTGGTGTAATTAATAATGTCTTACAATGAGAACTGATGATCTTATCAATCACCTCCTCCTGGAAGAAATCCCTCTGATCTGGAAGGTACCCAAACCTGCCCCATTGTTGGGCTGCAAGAATCCCACTAGTATTGTTTTAAAGGTCTAGAAATCATGTTCTGAACCTATAATTAAAAACCGAGTTGAAGAAGTGTCCATTAAAAAAACAGATCTTGGCTGAAGATGGGTTACACCACAGAAAATTAAGTTCAGCTTGATTGCTTTTCCTCAAATGGTTCTAACTGAAGGTTAAGCTTCTACTGCAGCAGTTCTCAATTTTTATTTTATTTATTTTCTTGGCAGACCACTTGTAAATTGCTGGAGGTCTTAGCAGTCCACTTAATAAACCTTTTTGTTGGTTCTGGCACCATTATCAAAATCAGTGCACTATTACGAATATCACAGGCACTAGGAAATTACTTGTTTGTCTGTTCGATAAATCTGCCCCTTGGTCAAAATGGCCTCCCATCTCCATTACTCAGGGGGGGAAATAAGACAAGTGCAGGTCCAAGCACAGATATTCTCAAATCTTCTGCAACCTTTCTACAGTCAACCTGCCTGGAGCTCACAGAGTTTGAGAATTTCTGTCTCACTGGAAGCTCATAAAAAGCCATTTCCCTCCATTTCTTTACAATTTTCATCAGGCTAAAATTATTTTGACCCTTTTGAAAATGGATAGTAATTCACTGGAGAATGTTGATAGGGTTGGGAAACCAGTGGAGGAGGGTTTGGAAAATCAGGATTGTCAAAACTTGTCTTCTTGACTCAGATAGTACCAATGAAGTCTCTGTACAGCTCCTGTTGTAATTTATAAACCTGCCACACACTGTGTTTGTTACCCAAATGTTTGTTTGTTTGTTTGTTACCCAAGCATATTGCAGGGTCCTACGATACATCCTGCCCATCCCTCAGTTGATTTACCTTTTTCGTTTTGGGATACTTGAGTGCAGCCCGGCTGGCCTGTGTCCCTGCAACCGCAGCCACAGCTGGGTCAGAACCCATCAACTGCTTCCCTTCTCCTGGACCCTCCACGCTGCTGACTTCCGCCGCCGTTACTGTGCTCACGGCGTTTCCCTCCTCTGGAGCTGCTTGAGAGAGCTCAGCCTGTTGGGAGCTGGCTTGCTTTTGCCTTCTCAGTCGCTGTGCAGAACTACTCCGATAACGGGAAAACCGGCTTCTGGGTCGCGGCCTAGCTGGTTTTGACGGTGCTGTTTTAGAGACTGGTTTATCTGCTGCCGTTTCCTGCAATGCAAAGCCCAGTGTAAGCGATGGAATTATTGAGAACCTGTGCCTCTACACATTTACTCTCAAACAGGAGCAGCCTGGTGAAATATGTCTGTAAAGGTTTAACTCCTGGAGTGTAAAGGGAGAATCAAGGGAGCATCTGAGACTCTAGTATTCTTTGGGGGGTGGAGGAGCTTTACTTGCATCTTAATGCAATACTCCCTCTAGAATACCGTTTTCACCCCTTGAAGCACTTGCCAAACAGGTGCCAACTGGCATATTTTGAGTCCAATAAGAAGTGTCCAAGGGTGCCAGTACAACGTGGTCTGTGAAAGTAACTGTGCTGATTTGTAGACAGCGATTCCATGGCAAAATATGGTCCCCACCTTCGCTTGTGCTCTCAGCACGCCCAATGAAACGCGCTTTCTTTCAAATCCAGCACATGTCTGGTAACACTGAAAATGCTACCAAGTCAGGGGCTCACAACCAATTGTCATGTTGGATCAAGCCAATGGTCTAATTATGTAATATATAATTATATTCCAGTGGACGTTTTAATACAACAGGAAGGTTGAATTACACTTCCAGCATCTGGTAGCTGGAAGTATATCCTTTCTGAACATGGAGTTGCATACAGCAATTCCACTGTAATTCCCAAAGTTACTGAGGCTGAAACCTTGGCAGTTCTACCCTTCCTCTTACCCCGGCCTGTGAAGACCTCCGTGTGTTCACTCCAACGCTGCTGGCACTGGAAGGGGCACTTGGCACAGACACACTTGAAGCCAAACTGCTATCCTCAGTTTCATTTGGCTCAGCTTTTACTTCCTCCGGTTCTGGAGTCTCTGCAGTGACCACCACTTCTGCATCTGTGCTGCTCCGATCCGATGGGAGATCTCGCCTCCTCTTTCTTTTTTCCAGGTTCTCAAACACGTGCATGATGGCTTCTACCTTCCGATCTTCTCGGGTCTAGCCCAACCAAAGCACAAACCACAAGTCAGCAGAACAGGTACAAATAGGTAAAAAAAAATGGCAGACCAGACAACAAGGGAAGAAGGAAAAACAAAACAGGATTAACAGTGGCAAACTAGCAGACATTCCAATAATGCCCGCTGACCACACAGAACATGAGATGTTAGTTCTGCCAACTCAGAATACACTGATCTCAATGCAATTGCAATTCAGAACAGCATGGTCATGTGAAAATATTAGGTGCCTAGGATTAAAATGCATGTTACCCCTACCTCCCCCCCCCATTTATACTTAAGCTATTAAACTGCTTGCTAAGTCATCTCTCATTTGCTTCTTCCTATCCCCCCCCCCAAAAAAAAACTTTAGGTCTTCCTCAACTGTACCTTCCTCTCAGAATATTCAGTGCTTTGGATTATACCTTTTGAATGAACATTGGTTGTTGTTGTTTTTTAATTGATAATGAATATTCTACTTCTCTGTATAACCGTTCAAAGGACATTGTTTCATTTTTAAAGGCTATAGAAGCCCAACCGATGAAAGTGTGTGCTGCTCATATCAGTTTTAGCAGGAAACAAGAAAGAAGCAGTAGTAGTAGCCATCAGAATAACATAAAAAGATGGCTGTTCAGTCAATATTTGCTCTAGGGGATTCAAAACAGTGATACAAGCAACAAGCCAGTGTTGCTGTTAGGGAAAATGCCAGCTCTTCCTCATCTCCCACCCTCTTCAATCCTATCCCTCATATACATGCACTGGTAAGGCTAACTGGACCAAGTTGTTGTTGTTGTTGTTGTTGTTGTTGTTGTTGTTGTTGTTGTTATTATTATTATTATTATTATTATTATTATTATTATCACTGATAGGCAGTGCTAAGATTCGGGGGGGGGCAATTGTCATTTACCTTCCATTTCCTATGTCTGTAGGCTTCATTTGAAGCTTCCTCATGTTGACTAACCTCTCTTCTTTTCTTGTCTGTCTATTCTTAGGTTTAAGGGTGAAAAGGAACTGCTGTTATCTGGGCTGCTGCCATTGCCATGGGGAGGCCTAGAACATGGGTAGGCAAACTAAGGCCCGGGGGCCGGATCTGGCCCAATCACCTTCTAAATCCGGCCCGCGAATGGCCCAGAATCAGCATGTTTTTACGTGAGTAGAATGTGTCCTTTTATTTAAAATGCATCTCTGGGTTATTTGTGGGGCATAGGAATTCGTTCAATTCCCCCCCCCAAATATAGTCCGCCCCCCACAAGGTATGAGAGGCAGTGGACCGGCCCCCTGCTGAAAAAGTTTGCTGACCCCTGGACTAGATGGTTGTTATTCTTAACAGGTTCCTAAATCAAGCCTGCTGAGCCCCTGACTCCCTTCCACAAGTAATCTTACTTTTGCAGGGCATCCTGCTGTTTCTCAGAAGCTTAACAAACCTTTCCTTAGTAAGAAGATAGGCACTGTAGTGGACAAGCGTCATTGAAGACAGCGTGCCCACTACTCTTGATCTTCCCCACAAATGCAAAGCCACAGGCACAGACTTAGTTCAAACAGGGCACTGGTGAGGCCCAACAGATCTGGCCAGTTTCCTGCTTGAACCGAACATGGACACTATGTCCCAGAATCCTTTGCAACGTGCAGGGTTCTGCTGCAGACAAATCAACATGGGAAAGATTCCCTGAATGCAGACATTTTGAAAACCACTGTTTTAAACCACATAATCAGAATCCATAGCTAACACGGCACCTGGGCTAGTGAAAACAGTAGCAACCCTGAAGAACAGGAGCAGAGCAACAATGCTGGCATGAAGGAGGCAGACCAAACTAGACAACTAGACAACACTGTGTGAGAAGGCAGCATAAAAACTCACTACCTAATGGGAGGGACTGTACCCATTACAAAAAAGAGAGGAAAAGATACTTGCCCGCCTGTTCTGAGTGAGACCTCCCTGCTCATCCGCAGTGGCTTCTTTCTCCTCCTCTTCTTGCTTCTCTTCTTTGTCTGCAACCTGAAATGTGAAAGAATGGACCTCAGCAGCAGTCACAACTGCAAAAAGATATGGGGCAATTACCGTGAACGTCCAGCATTTCACTGGGGCTGGAGCTGCTCTATGCCCAGGGAATTCACTCCCTCTGGGAACAAGTTCCTCCAGAGTTAGTGACCAACACTCAATGCTATAGGATAGTGGAGACTTTACCTCATTATCACTGGCTGCAGCAAGTCCCTCAGGGACTTCCTCCGGCTGTGGATTGCTGTTCTCATCTGATGCAGCTTCCCGCTGCTCGAGCTCCTTCCGACGAGCTTTCCGACGCCTGGTCTCTGCTCCAATCAGAGTGTCTAGAACAGGTGGAGGCAGCTGTTCTACTGTGTTTGGGGTCCGTTTCTGCACGGGGCAATTCCGGTTTCCCTTGTGACAGGCACAATCCACTTTATAGTTGCTGCCCCATCACAAAAGACACAGAATATATTAGTATTGCTTCACAATGTCTTGAGAAAAAAATATGTAAGTATACCTTTGAGCTAAATGTCTAGGAAAGAGATGGGGGAACTGCTCCCATTATGACCTTACCACCCGAGAGGCTGAGAATGTAAAAACCAAAAAGCGGGGGCACAAAGGTCAGTATTGAGGGAAGAAGGGCAATAAGCAAGTAACCAGAACGCTCACCAGTTATTGTACTCATAGTCAAAGGCAATGGTGACCTCTGCATCCTTGGCAATGGACGTAACAGCATATATGCACAGGTGAATCATCCCACCTGCTATCACATGGCGAACCTTCAACACACAAACAGAAACGTTACAATCCCAAAAATCAAGCATGTGCCACATTGCAAAAGTTGAGTTTCAATGAAGTAGCAGCAAGTCAGCCTCTTTAAGCAACTGTTGGTTTAGAATAGCAGTCAGCAACCTTTTTTCAGCCGTGGGCTGTCCCTCAGACCATGTGGTGGGCCCGACTTTTTTTTGGGGGGGGGGGGATATGAACAAATTCCTATGCCCAACAAATAACCCAGAGATGCATTTTAAATAAAAGCACACATTCTACTCATGTAAAAGCATGCTGATTAGCGGACCATCCGCGGGCCAAATTGAGAAGGTGATTGGGCCACATCCGGCCCCCAGGCCTTAGGTTGCCCACCCCTAGTTTAGAACAACCAAGTTGTGAAACATGATGTATACATTTGAGACTAGAAGGATTTGCTTTGCTAGGTAGGGAGTTCTGAATTCTGTCAAGGATTGGGATACTTGATGGAGAATGCAGGACAGATGGACTAAAATTCCACCTGCTAAAGACCACAAAGTCCAAACGTTTGTCCCTCTGGGATTATTAGTAAAATATTCTACAGCATCAATATTATATAAAGGGACTTGACCTGAGGATCCAGCACTTTTGGGCTGGTGGGGTGATCGTTGTTTGAAGTCATGGTTGACCACAAACTCAACCAATACGAGCCAAATTTTCACACCTATCAAAACACCACAGCAACCACTTACCTCTGCATTTGGTGCACAGGACCGCCTGATGAATCTAGCGTCATTACCAAAAGTCCGAGCATCCACACACATCTCAACACTGTTAAACTTGGAGTAGAACAGCACAAAGGGATACGGCCTAAGGAAGAAAGAACAGCACTTGTAACCTCAATGGCAAACACAGCCAAGACTAAAAGGCATCCGTGGAGCGCTGGACGCACCACCGCATAATGCATATTCATTTCTAAAACCAGTCAATTGTGGGGAACCTCCCACCCACACCAGCCCCCAAAACGGTTCCACTTTTCAGGCCGTTCAGCATTCTTACTTTTTGAAGAAGTGCCCATTGACCTCGAACTGTTGCCGCAGCATCACTTTCCCACGATACTCAATTATAAGAGTGTCCACAGCCAGATCTCTGGCCGCCCTCAGGATCTTCCGGTGCTTCTGAACCCGCGTCACCCTCCCTAGCTGCAGCTGCCAAGTTAAGAGAGAGAATTTAGGACCCGCTCCGCAGGGGGAAGGTCCATGTGTATGGCTGCATTTGTTAAAAGCAGCTGAGCAACCAGGGTCTGAGATCTCTGGCCATATTGAATTGTCTACCAGAATGCATGAACTGAAGTAGCAGACATGCTCAAGGTAGCATTGCTGGCCAGACCAGGAATATTTTATACCTGAAAAGAATCTTATCTAATGAGCCAGGAAAGGAGGACGGGGAGAGAAGGACTGTCGTTTCATACCTCCCCGAGCGTCACCTTATCTGCTCTCCCCTATGTATAAGCTTGCTTGCATCTAGAGGCAAAAGAGCATCTTTCAAACCTGGGGTTATCAATGACCCACCACCCTAGCATGCAACCAACTGGCCTACCGCCACTTTGGGGTCTACTTGTTTACCTGCATCTGAGAGCCAATGACAGTGTTGTTACAGAACAGCTCTGTCTTATTGATTGTGTCCAGCACAGCCGCCTTGCCCACTAACTCTTTATTGGCATTTAGATGGTGCTCCAGGAGGTTCTGTACATCTGCGCTGTATTGGTTAGTGAAGGCTTCTTCATACTGATCGGTCCAGAGCCTTATGCGGTTTTCCCACCCCTCTGCCGTATTCTCATCCAGGGCATGGGCGTCTGAAGGAGAGTTCTGTACCAAAAGAGAGTCAGTTCAATGTCTAGACAGCATAAGGGTGCTGTGAAAAGCACTGGGGCTGCTTGTGGTGACAGAGCAGCCTATAACTAGGGAAATTACCATCTAACTCTGTGTGACCCTTGTCCTCAGCCAGCTGGTTGGTGGCATTTTCAAAGTTCTCCTCAACCTGGTCTCTACTCAAGTAGCCTCAGGTAACCAGCAAAACAGTACTTGAGCCCATTCCAACCACATCCCTTAGAAAACTAATGAGCCCTTCAACATCTCTGCTCTTCAACATCCCTGCCATGCACACCAAAGTCCTTTAAATGTGCCCCTGTCTCAACAATAATGCCACAACCATCATGGACCAGGTCAAAGGATAACCATGCAGTTTCATACATGCTGATGACCAGAAAGCTGGGCTCATTAGTCCATGAGAACAAAATCAGGAGTCATTAATTGTGTTACAGGCATGAAACTATATTCTGGGATCAGGTATGTGGCTTAACTCACCTTCATCCGCAAAGACTTCCGTGAACCTTCTCTAAAAGCCTGTTGAAAGAGTAAGACAAATGACCATCAGTATTGTTGCCCTATATATTCATGCTAAATAAGGGGCACAGCTGCAAAACTGCAACAAGGACGAGAAGAAAAACTGATCCCAGTGTACTTTCAATGGCAAGACTCCCCCACCTCCCTAAAGGGTTGGCTGCCTTTTCCAGAACCTCCCTAGGCGACAAATAGCACTTCCACAAAGCAAAGAACAGGCTCTGCAAGAAGAGCAAAGGAACGACAGCAGAGTATACACAGTTATGCCACCTAAAATCTTTCTGTGGGTATCAAAGAGCAAAATGAAGTTCCCAAATAAAAACTCCTCCAAGTATCAAGAGTCCCTTCTAAGTAAGAAGAGAGCTGCTGCTTAAGAATTACTTAATATGCATTATTTTTGTTAGCTTATGCAGCAGAGAATTATGTAAAATGTGTAGAATATTAAGCAAAAAGTAACTTTTATAAACAAATTTGCTTTGTAGGAACAATTCTTCTATATATGCATAATATATATCAGCTAGATTTTGCTGCATCCAAACCCCGAGCGTCACCTTATCTGCCCATGGGCTTTCAGCCCATGGGTCTCCATAGCCAAAGACTGAACATTGTGTGGTAAAGGAATATATGCATTGGGGGGGGGGTGTCAATTTGAAATGGAAAAAAATTAATGCAAGTCATTTCTTGATGCTGTATGATTAAAATATTATTGTTGTTGTTGTTACTTAGTGGCATACACTCAGCATTCTTTTTTTTTTTACTTGACGCTGACTGGTTAGAATGCTGGAAGTCAGTAGTCAGTTTAGTTCTTACTAATTCAATAATATTAGGTTTGTATCTCTAAGTAAGATGCATGTAGAATCCTTTGGGTTGTTGTTGTTGTTGTTGTTGTTGTTGTTGTTGTTGTTGTTGTTGTTGTTGTTGTTCAAACAACTGCTTAAACAATCAGGAAAGCTCTCCCTTCCTCCACAGTTGCAGCCCTGCCTGAGCTGTGGGCAAAGTGGCACAATTGCGGAACACATTGTCACTGTTCTTGTTTGTTTTGTCTACAGCATCTGTCCTCCCCCCCCCCCGCCCCCAAAAAACCCAGGAGGAGATCATCATAAGGATATGGAAAGCTGCATACCAATGAGGAGGAGATTTAGAGGAAAACGACCAGACATCCTCCCAAACTCTTACTTAGTAACTGGCTGGAGTTGCCGACAGCCATATCCATTGACATACCTTGATTTTTTTGGCTTTTGGTGCCGTGCGAGTCCTCTCTGTATTTCTTTTCCTCTTTTTGGGTTTGGTTCTGCAGACCCGATTGACGGTCAGAGTGATGCTCGTAGGGGTGTGCTGGGTAGCAGTGTACAACACTGTGGAGGGAGAGAGCTCCTCGTCCCAGCTCTCAGTTGCACTGCTGTCCCCGCCTGTCATGAAAAATGTCTCGTTGACAAGTTCCCCTTTGTTTTGAAAAAACTTGTACCTGCCCCACCCCACTCCAGTGAGGTAACATTGCACTCTTCTCCCCAAAAGGCTGCAAGGAACCATCATCTTCCACTCACAATGGCAACTTGCTTTGTGCTTGCCCCCCCCAAGCTCTTCCAATGTACCTACCCTATACTCTGAGATCTCAGGTAAACTGGGAAAGATGACAGAGAGAGGCAATGAGACACAGAGCACTCTCACTGCATCAGGGCACCCGTTCATTCAAATCCCGCGAGCCTGGGGGCACTAACTCACCTGACACGTTGTCTTGCTTCCTCCGACGAAGTCTGATCACTTTCCCTCTGCTAAGCCCCCTGCAAAGGGACAACAGAAACCCAAAGTTGGCATTATTAAGGGTTATATTGCTAAAAATAAATAAACTTCAGGTCTTCAGTGGAACACCAGATCACTTGACATCAAAGTGTTAATATACAGTTAAAATGAATTTAATGACCACGTCTCAGCTTCACACATTCACGTCCACGGCCATCACTTCAGCAAATAATGGGTTTTGTGCCCAGTGCAATATCCATGTTCTCAAGAGCCCCATCTTTCAAGTTTCAGAAAGACCACATTCTTAGCCCTCGTAAGTGTGGAAATAAGCCTACAGTGTGTGAAAGCAGAGCCAATGAAATGCTCTGGACCAGCGATGGCCTGGAAGGACAGGAAAGATGAAAGACTCATCAGATCTCATGTTCCTTATGAGCCCCAAGCCCCCTTCTGCTGCTTGCCAATCTCTGAAGAAGTTCCATCTCTCCTTCGCTATTACTATTTCACCATTGCATTAGAAGTACCTAACTTCATGGAGAGTTTCAGACACACTCTACTGAGCATAAGGTATGATTATTTAACCAACTGCATTTGGTCAGCTCAAACAAATCACTTTTAGACAATCTTACATTGGTGCTATTTATTTGATATGATGAACTGCAGGATTTGGCTCCTGCATTGTAAAAATGTGCATGTTAATTTTGTGTAAGTCAGCTCCTTTGCTGCAGCGAAGGTTGGACCAATTGAAGGTAAAGAAAATAGTCCACCGAGCAATCAGGCAGGCTCTTTAAACATTCTCCCCACCCCTCTCGTTTTTCCATGTATGAGGCTGCCTACAGGCAAGAATTTACCTGCACTTCTCACATTTGATGAGGAAACCATCTTGGGAGAGACTACAGTGACACCAGCTAGGAATAGACTCTGCTTCTGAAGAACTCTCTGTGTCCCCAGAATTCTCCTCATCGTGAGAGTGTAGGCCATTCAGTTCTGCACAAGGGATGATGGTCTGGACAGGGGGAGAAGCAGGAGGGGTCGGAGGAGGAGGGGCTCCGTAATTATGATCCTGAAAACAAACATTTGCATCAGTTCTATTTTGAATGTGGGGGAGAAGAGCAAGAACCATGACTTTATACAACGCGTGAGCCCTAACACACTTCAAAAACCTACCCACCACCACATGCACAGATTTGAGGAGCGACAAGAACTCTGGCTAACAGAGCAAGGACCTACAACTTTGGACTCTCTCTAGAACTGGGCAGAGCGATTGTTTTCTCAGTCCAACCACAGCTAAAGAAAGCCCTGATATTCAGGCGTCTTAGCAAAATATACTAACACTGATCTGAACTACCTATGCTTGTGCTAATGGAAACAAAACCACACTACCCACACACAAGAAAGTAGTACCAGCAGTCTCAGAATAAATCAGGGGCTTGCAACAAGTACCAAAAAAATCTGCAGGGAAAACGCCTCAAACTGCTCTATGCTATCTCTTAAAGGCACAAAATGTGGAGACTAAGGGGAGAAAATGGCAACTGGGTGGGATGCAGGGGGAGAATGGAGTGTCTGGAACCAGAAGACAGAGAAACGTGTATGCATATGTATAGGGTAGAAATAAGCATCTCAATGTCTGGATATGTCATTTTCTGGTTCAAACTGAGAAGTTATTTTAAACTGTCCCCAAGTTTGGAATGAGAGCTGCTCACCGATATTGACAGAGAAATTCAATAATTTAATGGGTTTGGGGTTCAGCATAAGTATACCCACTCTACCTCCCCAAACCCCCAAAATGGAGAAAATGCCCCCAAACCATCCAGTGAGGACTGAGCATGCTCAATGGGCACAAAATACTGGCTGGCTGACAGGTGTAGACAGGGTGGCGGTGATGGAGAATGAAAAATGATGGAATGGGATAGCTGAAAACCTGAGCCAGCACACTCCACACCATAACATTTCCTTGCAGGTACCTCTTGCTTTTCTTAAGGCAGAGAACTGCATGTGTATGCAAGCATTCTGCACTGTTAAGCACAGAAAACCTGCAAGCTGTCTTTCAAACTGGCTTGACTTTGAAACCTATGCTTTCAACTTTCAAAATACTGGGGCTTATCAATACACTTTTGGGGGAGGGGAACCTCATTAGAAAAATATACCTGCAATGGGTAGGTTTACCCTAGGCAGTAGTTTCTATGAGCAGTGCTAAAGACCAAAAAGGAAAAAAAGAGATGCCCCCCTCACCTTCTAGTCCAAGCTTGCATTTAACAACTCACTCAGCAGGCAAAGGAGGCCAGGTATTCAATGCAGGTAAACAAGCAGGCCCATCACTCTGTCCTCCTCCTCCACCAGCCAGTTTGCCTTCTGTGCTGGTCACAGTGGAAAGGCGGGCCTTCCTCTGTGACTGGCACACAGCGGAAGAGCGGTAGACCACTCCTCCTCTTGCCAGCTCCCTTGGCAGAAGGCTTTCTTTTAACACTGTCTTGCTAAGAGGCGGGTAGCCAATGTTCTCATGCTGGCTGATTTTCTGGAAATGCAGTAACTTTGTGGACTTATTTACGTGGCTGTTCTAGTTCCATACTTCCCTTTCGCAATAAGTTGTCTGCAAGCACTAAACAAACACAAAAGCGGGGCTAGAAATTCAGTACCCATGTGTCACTTGGCAATGCTGCCGTCCTCAAAGAAGATATACAGCTCAATCATGCACAAGCCAGGGAGAGGGGATGGGTAAAATAGATGAGTCTGCTGCAGATAAGAGAGACGGTACTCACTGCATAAGGCAGCCCTCGGTAGCTGTGCCTCTGGGAGGCCCCGTAGCCATGACTTGCATACACATTTTTCTCACCAACAGCTGGGCTAGCTTCCACAGACTCTGGGCTGCAGAAAGGGCCAAGAGCAGAACCAATCAGTAGAGGAAGTGGTTCTTTAGGGGGGGAAAAATTAGCCAGGTCTTAGCATTTTCTCTCATGCCACAAAGATATCCAGCCGAGAATGGACATACCTTTTCTGAGGGCCAAGTGAGGTATGGAATCCATGAAGGCTGGATTCTGCATAAAGCAGGGGCTAGGGAAGGGCGAGTGACTGGCAGCTGCCTCAAAATGAGGCATCCTGGATAAGCAATATGAGCAACCCTGCTTCAGCAAGAGGCAACAGGAAGGAAAAAGCTGCTGACAATGCTGCTCTCTGGATTATTTTGCTAGCTGTTCATTTCACTTTAAACCCTTCGTGGATTTGCTCCTCCTCCTGATCCCCACTCAACTCTATGCAATTTGAGATCAGCCCGCCACAGCCTCAGACTTTAAATGAAAATACCTTTCAGGCCACAATGTCTACATACTGCTGCTTCAAATGCAGTGAGTTACTCAATACAGATAGGAGCCGAGACACAATTTTCTAGTGATGGAAGCTCTTGAGAGTACTTGACAAAAATAGGCCAAGAGCTACAGGAATTTCTATGACCTGGATTGGAAGGAACTCCGGACAAACTAAAATATTCAGGATACCCTGCTTTCTTATAGGATGATGCGGTGAATTCCCAACTAATTACTGACCGAAAATTGCAATTCTCCACCACAAGGTGGCAGAAAAAAATCAACTCAGAATATGGTACTGTACAAAATGGGCAATTAGTGAAAGGCTGTGGGAGTCCTTGTTATAGAAAAGGAAACAGGAAAAGCGTAGGTGATGAAGCCAAAGCCTTGATGCCAGAAGGAGAAATTGCTCTCTTTGGAAGGAGGGGGGAGGACTAAGAGGAGGAGGAGCTGCCGCTGCAAGCACGCATTAGGAATATGGTTCAGGAAATGTCCTTTCTGCAACTGCAGTCAACTTTCAAAAGCTACAGCCAGGAAGAGGACGGGTGGCCACAAGGTACTTGCTTATTTGAACTCCTGTCTCTCCAAGATGACCGCAAACTCCTCATTCCTAACTACTGCTCTATTGTGCTAAATTAAATTACAGATATCTTCAAAACAATGGGACTGGTAAAGCCAGCAACAACTCTACCTATAGAAGCTTAATCTTGAATCAATGTGTTCCTTTCTTGATACCCTACTAACAAAAGTAGCCTTTCCATGCCCATTTCCATATCCTGGTCTACTTTCGCATCCCAAGTCCCTCTTGAAAATTAATACAACTCAAGCAGAGACCCTCCTTCAAAATGTGGCTACTCTTTGGCCATGAAGGCTTGGTGGCACATGATACCAGAGCAAACGTTGACTGGCAGACCCTTCACCTACATGCATCTGAAGTCTAGTGCTATCTTAACATAGCTGTCACTCATAGCCACAGCTGCTTCTACCTCCATGCTCCCAAGGAGGGCAAGGACAGGACGGGTAACAGCTACAGCCTTTTCAGGGCTCTATATATAAGAAGACAGAACGCAAGGCCACTGCAACCCGACAGTATCATGGAATGTGATCCTAAACATTCCCAGTAAAACAAAAGACAAAAAAAAACAACTGTCATCAAAACAAGAAGACCTGACAGAAATAGCTATGAAGTGAGACGTATATTCAGAACAGGTCTAACATTAGACAGGAAACAAAGTAAAGGACATTTATTTTGTGGTGAGCTTATTTGTGAGAATACTCCAGATGCAGTATGATTGAAGCTGAGCTGGACAGGTGCTCAACAAAGCCTGATCAGGCCCGTGGTATGAAACAAAACCAGACACGATATACTACACCGTGTGTCCAGATACACAAAAAGATGCAGGAAAAAGGAGTGTTTCATGAATGCTAGCGCTTCACAAAAGCCCACCAAACAGAGGCCAGATACACAGAGCTTTCAGTGTCTCCTGAGTACAGTCTGTCAAGCAGGTGGTTCAAACAGTGTGTCTGGCCCTTCACAGTGCTCCATTCTTGGGAGAAACTGCTGAAGACAAGTGCAGGAGCACAGAACAGCACCAGCAAGGCATGACCCTCTTTCCGTGCCTGACTAAGCTCAACGATCAAGTCAACTCCAGGCATCTTCCTTCCTGTAGACACTTCATTTGGGTTTTGGCGCAGGAAGTTTCCCACAAGCTACCTTACAAGCCTCCCTCAGGGAAAAGAGCCACACTAAAGGGGTGAAAATCTACTTAACAGTTTGAGATAGGCAAGAGGCCCGATGCCTGAAAGATCCTCCTTACCCACATCACACAGCCATCTGTATCAGCAGCACCATGCAACTTAGGCTACAGGAGAGGAAAAGAAGAGTACCGTCAGGGCTCATGTCTTGCAAGATACCTATCAACCAAGGTATGATACAACAGGTGTGAATTAAAGATCACTGGGAAAGCAGTATTCTAGACAGTGCCTCTTCTTGGACGCAATTTGAGGGAAAGGGGAAGTGCTTCTGTTTGGTGTTCCGTCGCGATCAAATGTGTGCACCAGATACCACCTCAGATTTCTGGTTTATCTGTTGCAAAGCTAGCTTACTCCCTGCTATCCCAGGCTCAGCAGGACAGCTCAAGTCTGAACACTGAGGCCTGACTCCATGCCCGTCACACGCTAGCAGGCAAGGCAGAACTTACTCAGATCCAGCAGCCATATCTGAATAAGATGTATCTGGTGTGGTGACTCCCAGAGGGATTGCAATGCTCATGACGTTTGTCAGGGATCACGGAGTCCAAAGGGTACCGACTGGCGGCTCCAAGGGCGGGGAGCAGCCGCAGAGCCTCGGCCAACACGTCACGGACATGGGGAAACCTGCCAAGGGGAAAAGAAACAATGCACTGCATTTTTGTGTATCATTGCCACAGACATATGGTTCACCCTGCCTGCAAAACCATCCTAAAGTTGAGGACAGTGCAGGCTGAAGGAAGGAATGAGTAACTTCAGAGGATGCGTGTTGTCTCTTGCCTCTGCATTACTTTTACATAATCTCCTCTCAAATATGGCCACCTGGTTCACATGCAGATATTTCTTCGTGCCATAAAAGAGAATGCCAAGCACAGGCAAGAGGCCCGCAGGCCTGTCTTGCAAAAGACAGTCACATGGGTAAAACTGCCAGTAGGGGAGGCAGAGCACAACGTGTGTGTGTGTGTGTGTGTGTGTTTGAGATAGAATCCCAGAGCAGCCAATGAGAAAAGAAAGCAGCACGGAAGGCATTTATTCATTTCTGTAATGATTTATTTCAGAATGATCCTCAATGAGAACCCTAGTGCCAAAATCCAGTTCCTGAGCTTCACAGATGTGCATGAGATGCAAAGTCATCTCCCAAATCCCTCATGCTCACTTGGGACAAGGTTTAACGCAAGAGGAACAGGGGGAAAGAGGCATATCTGAAATGGTGGTGAAAGGGGTAACAGTCTAAGGCAAATGGCTGCACAATGAAGGAAGTAATGAGCCCGAAGGCCGTGCCCCTCTCTGTTTTGTACTCCGGTACTAAAGTACAACATACATGTGCCTCTCTTCAGACCTGAACGCAACATGGACATTTAAACCACTGTGTTACTTGGAAATATACAGAGAAGCAGCTACCAGGAAAGGAACAGACCCTACACTTTCATATATTTTGCAGAGACAAGTAACTAAACACACACCTCCACCATTCAGATTTGGTATGCTATCTACACTCCAACTGCAACTAAGTACAGAATGAGAAGCAGCCCTGATACAAAGGCCAACTTGAGGGTGGGGGAGGACTTAAGTAAAGAAGGGAGCATGAAGTGAGAGCTGCAGTAGATGGTTCGGCCTGCATGCAACCTGTCTGTACCTGCCTCAACAGAGCTTGAGGCCTTCCAGTTAAGTGAGAGGATATCTAGTTTGTGCCTTGCAGGTGTATCCGGGGCTGTGCAGGGGGGCTCTATCCTTTGGGAATAGATTTGTACCTGCAGAACTGATCACTTGTGGAAGGTGTTTACTCCCAAGCTCTTGGAGGGCAGGAGGAGCTTGTGAATTAAAGCAGGTGGGGAAAGCTCACCAGTAGGTGCTGCTGGCTCTAAAGGGTTCAATGGTTGACCACCTTGCCTTGCCACAAGCTGTTTTTGTGAAACCAATGGTTCTTTGCCCATGGTAGACATATTAACAATCTGTTCATTCCTACTACAGAGAACTTGGAACAGCTGCTGCCCACTGTAGCCTTTCAAGAACTTTCCTACCTCCACAAATTACCCATATGCAAGGATTAGGTCTGTGATGTGATTGTGGTGGAATGTGGGAGAAGCAAATAAATGTTGCACTTTCTTTCTGACCTAGTTCCTTTGCACGTTCTTCCCATTCTTCAGGGCCAGCCATGCCATCAGGGCAGCTCTTTGTGTGGGAAACAAGCATTCAAGGTTTGTAGTAATTACTAGTACAGGTTGGGCTAAATGCAGAAGGCACAGAACTTAACATCCATCGCTCCTTATGAGCAAGGCACCATCAGGTATCAAATCACTTCACCAATAGTTCAGTCTAGAAAAGGCTGTTAATTGTTCCCCTCTGAAAGAGGGTGTAGAAATGTGGATCACATCCTGCTAGGAGGGGCTGGAAAATTTCTTCAGAATGTTTCTGCAGTCAGTAGCTTTGTTTGCAGCCATAAAAGGAGCTACATCACATGCACAGTTCTACAAAGGAAGTATTTACCTGGCACATTAGAACGAACACACACACACACACACACACACACACACACACACACACGAGGTAGGAGAATATGCAATTGCAGATTGTCTTTGGAGTCTTCCATTCTGTCCAGGAATGCTCACTACTGTGTGAAGCAGTGAATGTGAGCTGCCACTGGTACTCAAACAAGGTTTTGCCCCACTTATTCACAGGCAAGAGCATGGGAATCCCAGGGGTTCCTTTAAGGTTTGCCAAACAGTCCAAATATGGGTTTGCTTGCACTGAATGGCAGTTTAGAAATGCTGCCACACAGAATGGCAAGCACCACTCTGGTTCCTTCCGAGAGCTGGCTGTGCAATGAAAGAAAGGCCTGCTGTTTCTAGTCCAACAGCCCTAAACCAGATTCGCAAGAAATTAGGGTGAACATCAAGGCTCATCCTTAATTAAGAAAAAAAACACCCAGCTTAATTATGGACAGTATCTTGTAGGAGGAACTTCAGTAATGGAAAAGGACAGGAGAATTTGGTAACTTTCACCCACAACACTATTGCTACTTAATGGTGGAGCACCAACAATGTGCTAGACATGGAACCCAATACCAACGCAATATGACCCCTGAACAAAGAGCTCACAAAACAGAAATAACAAAGAAAATGGGAGCAAACAAGGCTCGATAAATGGAAGAGCAGGGGCATGTTTTGGATTTTATAGGTGAGGATTATGCAGAGACTGGAAGCAGCCACTAGGCTGACTCATGCAGCCCTACAAACATTAAGGAGGTCTCACCCACACTACACAACAAGATACTCTAGTAACACCACCACCACCAGGGCAGGTGTACAACCAGGCTGTTGTTGTACAGGAATTGAAATTACTTGATGCCTTGATCTGGGGATCTGTTCAAGGGAGAGAGGGCAGCATCAATTTTTTCCTAGTACGTAGTGTTATATGGAAATGGCCAGAACAGACTAAATATGCCATCTATAAATCAACTCCATGACTATCAAATCTGAAACTGCCTCAACATTCAGGATGCAAGAGCAACAGAATAGTGCAATCTTTGTTTCAACCATCTCCCTTTATCCTTCACTCCCATCTGACCGATGTGGCTGAGACTTTGGAGGCAAGATGAAGAGCCGGTTGGAACGTTTTGTCTATAAAAACAATAAGACAATGAAGCTCAGTGCCCCCTCCTCTGGACTAGGCTGGGTTCAAACCAAAGGGGGCTGCTCTGTGGGGGCTTAATCCTTTTCTGCCGAATCTCATGAGCTGTGTCTCTGAATTCTGAAAAAGAAGGGGGCAGGGCTCCCAGCCTAGTTTGTGCCCCAGACAGGGCAGAAGGATGCCCAGTCATTAGAATTCTCTCTGGCCTACATAATGCAGCCAATACAAAGCACCAAACAATCTTAAACATTTCTAACGCCCAATAATGGTGATAATGTCCACCTTTCTTCTAAAGACCAAAAAGGGCGTGCGTCTTTTGAAAACCGCATTGTGAATCAAGAGAGGGAGAGCTGGACAGGAATCAGAATTAGAACTCTCCTGAGCATCAAAACAATGTGGAAAAAGAAAGGTTTAATCAGTCTATACAAGTCTCCCATATTGATCTTACTTTCTACATGGCATAGGGTAGATTCAGATGACTTCAGGACTCATATGACAGTGAAGAAAAAGCTACGATACCAGTGAGATTGAGAAGGAGAGGAACTTTGAGTGATCCATGTGGAACTTTTACTGTCATCCGCAACACACAGTTCTTACCAGAAGGCAGTTACTAACTTTCTCTAACAGCAAAGAGAATGGAACTGTGAATCCATCCAAGATGTCCTGATAGAGAAAGCCACTCTGATTACCCCATGAACTGCATGATCCCTTTTGACACACATGTGCACATGTCATACCTGAATTTGTAAGTTGCCTACAGATGTGTGGCACAGACAACACTGTATTAAATCACAAAGACTCGCACCACTAGAATAAATAGCCCCTATACAGTGAATATGGTTCCAAACAAACAAACACATAGATTTGCAGCTGTAATCACGTGTTTGATGGTAACTTACGAAGCTACAGGCAAGTCTTTATTAAGGTATTCATATTCCACCCTATGATGAAATAAAATTCAAAGCAGCTTACAAATAAAATAGTCATTTGATTAATTGCAAGCTTAAAATGCCGATCAACCAAATTTCAATGGCCAATGACCTCTGAAGATTTAAGACAAGTTATGATACAGCATCCTATCCTAGGCAGAGCCACATAACATCCAATATCAAAACTGGTGAATATTTGGTGAATATCAAAACTTGGAGTTCTGTGTATCTATCCAAAACAATGATGTGATGTGATCAGCAGTGATCTGCTGGTCACCCTTCAATCTGGGTATCACATTCTGAAAATTATCAAGGAAGCATAGTACTGTATTCAGGCCCTGTATATCTGGTTGGGTGTAAAAGTCAAGTGCAATAATTCATAAAATAGGGGGTAGTGACAGAGTCTGTGTTAGATGTTGAACCTGAAACATTGCTTTAAGGCCTGTAGCAGTTTGCATTATGCAGGGGTGTGTGTGTGTGTGTTCCTAGCATATATAATAGCAAAGGTGAAGAAGAAAAAGCCTGCCTTAATTATATTTTTCAAGTTTCTTCACATTTGGATACAGTTATAAACTGCCACATATTCACAAAATATACTGTCATCTTAATAAAAAAAAAGTTGGGAGAATTACGCTAGCAAGAAAACTGCAGTCACAGTTTTCACTGTTAACATACTAACACAGTGATCAAGATGGTTGACATGTAACATTAAACCAAACAGGTTGAGTGATAGCTCAGTTTGGTAGAGCCTGAGACTTAATCTCAGGGTTGTGGGTTTGAGCCCCAAGTTGGTTGAGAGATTTCTGCATTGCAGAGGGTCAAACTAGATGACCCTCGTGGTTCCTTCCAACTCTACAAATCTATGGATCTGTGAACTTGTGTTTAACATGTGCAAATTCTTTTCTCCTCTCCAGCTCCTGGATGCACTGCATGTGGCAGAAACACACCATAAACAAGGCAGAGTCTGGTGGGTCATGTCATGGGGAGCAGGCTCCTGGCTTTGTTTCTCTCCAAACAAACCACGAAGAGGGGGCAAGGTTTGTTCTTGGCCAGCCCATTGTTGTTTGGAGAGAAACAAACCCCTGAGCCCACAAAAGCTTGGGTTTGCACATGAGGCCCAACACTAGCTTGTTTCCTCCAACCACAAAACACAGGAAAGAGCTGAGCGAGGAGCAAAAACACCTGCATGTGTTAAAACTATGTCTTAATACTGTTTGCAAACTGGGCCACTGCCTCCTTGGGCTTTTCGGTCACAGCCTCCATCTTTCAAACCTTCCTTATCTGCCCAAGTCTCTAGGCCTTGTGTAACCATTTCTCCTAACACTTCTTCCTTAATTTCTTTCCCCCTCGGATCTGTGCATCCTCCACATATGCTTTCCCTTCATATTCTTGTTTTGAAGTCCACTGGGTTCTTCAGCTATGCTGATAGCTCTGTAAAATCAGCAAAGTAGCAACTACACACAGTTTTAGAGGATTGCAATTCTTTGTCACGCCAGCCTTGAAAATGTCATTCTGAGATGGACCTGAAAACTGGCTGAAAGCACACAAATATGAACAGAAACTAAGAAAGAGTCAAACAGTGAAAATCAGGAAAAACTAGCATTATTGAGTCAATGATCTAGAGGGGAAACACATGTGCAGCTGATACTAAAGTAGAATTAATGAGAATGAAAATCAGAGGAACAAGCAATTTCAGAAACACACCAAACAACAAAAATGCAAGCCAACACTTCTGGATTCATTTTCCCCAGACCACATTCAGAGGGAGGGGAAACAGCTAAGGAGGAGGCCAGCACAAGGCACATTAGATCTTAGTTTGATATCAACTATAGGAACGAAGCAGCTGGGGTGGTTTTGGAACAACACAAAGGCAGGCATTATGTCACAGAAGAGGCCCCTGCATTCACTTATAGCATACGGAATAGTGCATCTGACAAACCAAATGAAAGGAAGGGGCCTAGTATCAAATGCTGCAGTTGCATCCCCTTATTTTTTGGTAGCTTCCCTGAACAATTTGGTGGGATGAGTAAACTTGGACACACACCACTGCTCACTCCTAACACCACATTAAAGTGTTTTTTGAAAGTCCAAGTACACATCTACTGGATCAACTCTATCCATATTGATACTCTCAAAGAACTCTAATAAGTTAGTTAGGCAGCACTTATATTTGCAGGAGCCATGCTGATTTGCAGGAGCCAATTTGTTCTTCAATATGCTTGATAATGAGAGCTGAGCTCTCAACTGTGGCTCCTAAAAGCTGCCAGCATGCGACAGATGAGGGTAGCCAATCCAAATCTAAACCAGATGAGGGTAGCCAATCCAATGGTCAAGAAAGCGTTTTCTGCATGTGCTGTAGAGGAAAGTGAGGGGTGAATGAGGCTCGTCAACCTGGGATGGTAGCCCATCTAGGAAAAGGAAACCTCTGTCCTAAGAGAAGGAAAACTCTGGTCCTAAACCTCCGTTGCCTTGTGAGATATCTTCAGGAGAAGAAAAAGCTAAGGAGTAAACCCAAAACAAATCCAGAGTGGAGTCCTTAAGGCGGTTGGATGGCACCCAGGACACCTCCTTCTGCCAATTCTAGCAGCCAAGCTGGTGCCAAATGTATTGCTCTGCTGTCCTTTGGGCCACATCAGCGAAGCTGAGAGCAGGGTCTTGTCATCTGGGCAGCCCAGGACCTCCAGACACACTCCCCAGGCTTGTGTCCTGGAGAGGTCACTTCAGTGCTGCTAACACAGTGGTTTGATTTCACCCCCAGAGGTCCACTCCATTGTTTCTTGAGAAAGACAGATGCAACAGCAGTGCTTGATGATTTTATGTTTAATAATGCTTTTCATATTCGTTTCCCCAAAACAGACAAGTGGTCTGTAATTTCCTGAATCTCTCCCTACTCCCCTGATTATTATTATTTTTTTAAATGGTATTGCACTGGCCACTTCACAATCCCCAGGTACAGAGACTGTTATTAGGGACAAGTTACATAATTTTATTACAAGAACAGCCATTTCACATTTGGGTGGGTGCCATCTGGATCTACCGTAGGGATTTGTTAAGCTTTTGAGAAGACCTAGAATTTGTCTCCAACCACTATTTAAATTGTAGGTTTATTAAATTTCTTAGAAAAGCTTTATTAAAAAAACTTGGCATCTTACAGCAATTAAAATATATATATTTTAAAAAAAACTAACATAAATGTGTATAATAAAATGAGACAACACCCCCCCCCCCAAGTATGAAAAATAATCTGGAATAGTTAATTAACATTATGTTGATATTTAAAAATCAGCCAATCACATCCCATTAAATGTGTGGGAGTAGAGTAATAGCCTGGAACCACTATAAAGCAGTATACCCCTCCCCAACTCAGGCAATCTAGGATGCTATAGTAAATGCTACTAAAAAGCACCAAGATCTCTCTCCTGGCGCAGGTCATTGCATATGTCACCCAGGAAAGTTTCTATACCTTAGTTTCTCCCTAAGAAAGTTGGTACAGGCACAGGAATCTGAACTACATCTTCTCCACATTCAGCTTCTCTGCGCTCACTCTTTTACTTTATTAACACACATTTAACTCCTCTATCATCCAAAAATCCAGCCATCTCCCCAGCTGGTTTGCTGCTTCAAATGTTCAAAAGTTGATCTTAAGTGTTTTTACTGATGGACTGTCTAATTCAGGCATCCCCAAACTGCGGCCCTCCAGATGTTTTGGCCTACAACTCCCATGATCCCTAGCTAACAGGACCAGTGGTCGGGGAAGATGGGAATTGTAGTCCAAAACATCTGGAGGGCCAAAGTTTGGGGATGCCTGGTCTAATTCTTCTTTTGCATCCCTTGTTATCAGCTTGCATTTCTTTTGCTCAAATTACTGCTCATTTTTGTTCTCATTTGGGCATTCAGCTTGTTCTACACATTTCTTATTAGACAGCCATTCCACAGAGTGTAGCCACTTTAATTTTGTTTTTATGCTAGTTGCCTCATTGGTGGATAAGGCGGGGTTGTGCTTAATAGCTTTCTATTTGTAAATCATAGGACACAGGGTATAAGGCCTGAATAAAACAGAAGCTGGTAGATGCAGCATATGAAAAAGCAGGAGGGGGGGGGGGTTGAGCCATTTCAGCACTGAAGGCTGAGCTGGAAATAGATTACAAGCTAGAAGGCTGCAGGTTGATTTACATATTTTAGTTGCACGTTGCCAGGCATACTGCATTTACTCTACAGGATGCTCAGCACTGTGATCGATTGTCTCAGATGTGAAAAACCTGAGTTATCCCTTAAATTATAAATTCAACATCCAGATTGATATTTGTTAGTTGGGCAATCAATTTTTTGCTGCTTTGCTTCCTATTTCCATGCAGTTGTCACTGCATGATTTTTCAGCCAAAGGACAAAAAGCTACATTTACAAAATGAAAAAGAGGGTTATCTAAATTGGGAAATCCTTCCCCAGTCTTTCTCTTACACAAAAGGATGGTTCAGGGACCAATATGAAATACTTTCATAGTGAGTCAGGCTAATGGATCATCTAGTCTAGCAGTCAACCCCAATTAGCATCCGGCCACAATTTATCACTCCAAACTGTCTGGAAGCCTTGATACTGGAATTCTAATTCAGGATATAACAGTGAAAAAAGCTAGGATGACCAGAAGGAAAGTCCATGCTCTATCA
This sequence comes from Zootoca vivipara, assembly GCF_963506605.1. Lineage (NCBI taxonomy): Eukaryota > Metazoa > Chordata > Lepidosauria > Squamata > Lacertidae > Zootoca > Zootoca vivipara. The sequence continues at coordinate 19,300,128 of NC_083277.1, read as the reverse complement.
TAAGCACCACATGAAAAGGTGGTGACACCATGCCTCCTGAGATTCACAGTTAAAGGGGGCCAAAGCCTCAAGATGAGCACTCATAAATACCTTGCTTTTCAATCCAAAGTGTGTGGGAGGTGGTGGTGGGGGATACGCGAAAGGAAAATACCTTATTGGAAATAGTTAAAGCAGGGCTTTGCTTTTAAAAAATATGAATCCTTACAAACCTGTCACTGAAGTATCACTCACTAAATTATTTCACGTAGATGGCATTTGGGAGAAAAATAATGCAAACAGCTGAATCATAAGTAGTAGTAAACAGACTCAGCTGAACTGGAACTCAAATTCAGATCAACCCCTTCAGAATTCCCAGGACAATCACATAGGCCACAGCAAATTACCGATTACAATGCTAGCGACTGTAATGTGCACGTGATATATATCTGCCACCAAGAGAAGGCAATGCCTGACAAAATTTGCCAGGAACCGGTTGCTAGACTGGAAAGGAGAGAGCTCTGCATCTGCGAATCTGGCGACAGGCTTCTTATTTTCAAGGGCGCCATGTGACAGGCCCACTCTGCCTGCTTGGCCACTCCCAGAAAAGGCAAACAGAACCACTCCAGAGTGAATTCCAGCAGGGATTTCAAAGGCAGACATTGCATCAGCCAGGTGTACAGGAAGCAGCTGGGATTCAGAGTCCAAAGGGCAGCTGACCTACTGAGAGGCTCTCAGAGCAAGCTCTCTTTCTGGAATCCTGTGGGAAGGATGAGCAGGAAGGAGGAGAAATGCTTCGGAGACAGAACAGGCCGCATCTGCTTCACAAAGTCTTTGTACTAGCGCTCCGGACCTGGCTGCTCTCCCAGAGATGATGCAATCCCAAGGAACAAGGTCTGCGCCAGAGAGAAGTATTCACAGCCTATGCAGATGGCAAGTCAGCCAAAAGGGATCTCTGATGAAAACACGCCCGAGCCAATCCAAAGGCAGCAGCCTCCCTTCCCCACAGCTACCCCACCCCACCATTTGGTAGAGGAAGGAATCCCACATTTCATGTCATTGCCCCCGTGACTGAGGACCGATGAGGGGAGGAACTAAGCATTTATGCTGCCTTATAATGTTTCCCACCTCAGTCTGTCTGAGGAGGAAGGGAAGGAATAAACACACACACACAATATGGGGTGGGAAATACCCAATCCTTTCCTAACACCCTAACTATAAGCACAGGGCTCTCTCCAATCACTTCCTTGTCAGTGCAAGTCTAAACTCCCCAAACACGTACACAGCAGCTCTGCTGTGACTGGCTGCCTTGGCCCTATTCTCAGAAACCATGCAGAGACACAGCACTGGGAACCATGGCAACACGACACAGTGCAGCAATTATGGAGCCGTGGCAGCTACTCTATACTTAAGGTTCAGCCCCTACCTCCATTATAAACCTGATTTTATTCCTCCCTCCCCTTAAAAGTTACCAGCAAATGATCCTTCAGACCGATCAAACTGATCGTATATGTTTTGCAGGCTGCTGCCATGGGGGTGGGGAAAGGGCAGGGAGGGTGGAACAGTAAACTAGAAACCGTTTGGAAAATTTCAAGAGAGAGAAGTGGGATCAGCTACTTAACACAAACTCCCTCTCCCTTCTGCACTCTCTCTCATCATCTTGCAGGGTCTGACATGTTGTTAGAAGCACTCATAACGAAATTTATGCTTGATGGTGCTGGTATGATTCAGGAGCCACAGAATCAGTCCATAGGCTGCCAAATGGACATTTAACCCTTTTCTGGGCACCCCTAAACAGGTTTACATTTCAGTGTATCTGAAGAAGTGTGCATGCACACGAAAGCTCATACCAAAATAAAAACTTAGTTGGTCTTTAAGGTGCTACTGAAGGAATTTTGATTTATTTTGCTTCGACTCAGACCAACACGGCTACCTACCTGTAACCAGGTTTACATAGTCACTCACATGATTTTTGGGGTCAGCGTTCTAAGAACCATCAACGCAGTAAGTACTATGTAACAGCACAACTGGGAGGTGAATGGGTAGCCATATTCACTTCAGACAAGTTAGGACTGCATGTTGGTGAGTTACTCTGCTGTAAAGCTATGTTAATGGCTTGTGCACATCTGTTTATAGGCCTTGCACCCAGCCTGCTGCAGTATCTTTGGGAGAAATTAACTGTTTCTGGGGTCAAATTAAGCCTAAATGAGGCTTCATTTTAAAGTTGCTTAGCCCATCCCACACATGAATGCTAAGAGGCACTGAAGTCCAAGTATTCCAAATCCTCCTTAATTGGAACCCAGGTTTCTTACACAATCTACATACAATGTGAGTGGGCAGAAGATAGATCAAAATCTACCAGCGGATCATAGATTCAAATGACTCCCAATTTTTGTTCTTTAAGAACAAAACAACTGTTCCCACATAAATTAGGCTGCTAAAATGAAGAAAGCTAAGCAGGGCTTTTGTGTGAAAGGACTGTGAACTCAGTTCAGCTCTGATACTGAAAATCAATTCCTAGACTCAAAATATGCTCACAGGCAGTCTGTTTTCTACTTCTAATTCTATGTCTTTTGCACCTGGCTCTGGCTGGTAGATCTTGGGGTTCTTGTAAAATAACAAGCATAAAATCCGCCTACCACTGATCAACAAAGCCATGCATATACAGGTAAGAAACTCCAGGGAGTGGTACAAGCCATGTGTGGGATTGCAAAAGGCTGGGTCCTTAAACTGGTTTAATGTAAATCAGTAACGAGTAGAGACCTGCCCAAAAATGATGTCTCTGGAGTCAGACATAGACCTCCACTGTAGCAGCACTATGCAGACTACTGAATGTTTCCAAGGCCAAAGAAGCACTGAAGTCTTTTTGGCCATTTAGTAGGCTCAAAATCATGCCAACAAAAACTTTACAAGCCAAAGCTGCAGTAGGCACCAAAAGGAGAAGATGGGAAAGCCTCCTTGAAAGCGCAGTGTGTGTTCCACGAGTAACAAACACTCCTATGAGCTGCTGGCCACAAAAGCAATTTGTATGGTGCCAGGTGCCATGGCTCTTCCTCCCTCCCAAGGCTCATTTTCAGCCGAAGTGCATTCCCTCTCCCTCACCCAGTGGCCTCTTCAGGTGTTTATTAGTGTCAGTTTTTCACAGAGCTGGAGGCTATATGGTCAAGAAGGGCCATGCCTACAGGCTTCACTAAAATCAGATTTGGTATTTTCATTGAGATGTGCCCTGGAAAAGCCAGAACTAGCTTCCCTAAGCTGAACCAGAGAAGCTGAAATAAACATACAGTACAGTGGAACCTCGGGTTATGTACCGTCCTCCTTATGAACGCTTCGGGTATTGAGCTCCACTAACCCGGAAATAGACGCTCCTGGTAGTGAACTTTGCCCCGGGATGCAGAAGTTGCGTCACAGCCGCAGGAAGCCCCATTTGCGAAAGCGCGCCTCAAGTTAAGAACGATTAAGTTCATATCCGGAGGTACCACTGTATACAGTATAAGGGTGGTGCAACTGTTGCAAGTACAGTACATAATTGTATAGTGTAAAAAAGCATCCCCACACAACACCACTGCCATGGCTAGAACAATTCAGGAACCTTTTTAAAAAAGCTTTGGAGATCATGAAAGGATAAACACCTAGCCAGATATTCACATGAGAAAAAAATGTGCCTTAAAAATGCAAAGCTTCCTGCTCCTCTCAGCGCCCCCGTCACCCAAGAAGATACCCTTCTGCCCTGGAATGAAATGGACTAGGCCAAAAGCTGTATTAAGGGAGTAGCAGTTAGGGGGGGGGGAGCAGATATTGCTACACAAAAATAATCACCTCTGCCCAGCCTTAGGTTAAAGGGCAACATTCTACACCACTCCCTCCAGTCCACACACCCACTTTATGCATTTTCCTCCTTGTCAATTATATTTCTGTATATTCATACAACTAAAGATAGGTAAATACAAGAGTTAGTAAACAGTATTATCTACATCCCATGACCCTGGAAATTTCCACTAACACTAGGATCACCAACGTCACTTTTGTTATTTCTCCTAATTTCTAAAAATGTTCTGAGGCTCAGACTTCTATGATCAGAGCAAAGGCTCTGCGTTTAGCTATTATATACTTGCAATTGCAGGGCTGGAACTGTAAGCATTTTTAAAAATAGCTATGCCTTCAAAAGAATGTCTGAATTACCTCTTTATTCTGCTTACTAGTACAGGAGCAGCACAAAACATATCACTACAGAACAGGAAAAAACACTCAGTGGTTAAAACAGAGAAAAGGAAGGCCCACAAACATGAGATCTGATTACTGGTTTTTAGCATTTGCTGACTTCTGAGGAAGCATAGAGAAGCTAACCAAAGCAGAATGCCAACTGAGCAGAGGCCAATGTCCGAACTACAATGTAAAAAAAGAGGGAGAGGGATAGGCCTGGTTGCATGTGATACTTAATTTGTGAAGTTCCTTAATTGCAACATAGCTTGCTTGAGAATTCTATGAAGACTTTGGGGACATGGCGACAACCATTCACGGGAGGTTAAAGGAACAATGAACAAAAGGACTTCTGACTTCCATCTATCAACCAAGCGAAGCCAGGTCTATTCTTAACATGTCAGGAACTACATTCTTAAGGTCACAACAGACACTGCCTAAACTGGCACGTTTCAAGAAAGGGGATATGTGATCTGGATAGCAAGAGAGAGGCAGGTGATTTGTCTGAAGAGATTTGCCAGCAATGACAGATCACATGCAAGTGTGACCAGTCAATCCTGTGAACAAGGAGAAGGAATAGAGTTGCAGGTCTATCAGAACTACTGTATCACTACGGTAGATGATGAGGGTAGAAAGCAAAGAAAATGTGTGAGTTGGGAGTTTGTGGGTACCCCCAAAAAGGCTGGTTCTAGCAGACATTGTGGCATGACAAGAAGTGCCTTTCTGCCCATTCTGTGGTGATAATTTTGGGGTGTACCCCTTATTCAACATTGAAGATCAAGGCTTTCAGACATCCAGAATCTACATTTTATGCTGCTGCTGTTTTCAGCATCATTATCCTATCTCAGAGAGGCTTTCTGAAATTCACAGCAACATTAACAACACTCCCTCCTTAAAGTAGCACGTGCCTCACAGGTCATGGGCATGACAGACTGCAGTCAGCATTTGAAAATTGCCAGGCGCCAGGCATATTTTGCACCTGGCTATCAGCCACTTGCAACCAAGTGAAGAAGCCCAGGCACCAGGATGGCAACTGACGTCTCCACCATCTGAGGTACCATATTTTTCTGTGTAGAAGACTAGGGTTTTTTCCTTAAAAATAATGTCCAAAATTTGGGGGCATCTTATACATGGATAGATCTTTCCCCATTTTCTTAAATCGGAGTCCCCCAAAATAGGGGGTGTCTTATACATGGGGGCGTCTTATAGAAGGAAAAATATGGTACATGCCAGGGGATCCTTGGATCTTGACTGTTCTCACATACTACTATTACTACTACTACTACAACAACTAATAATAATAATAATACCGTATATTCCCGTGTATAAGACGACTGGGCGTATAAGACGACCCCCAACTTTTCCAGCTAAAATATAGAGTTTGGGATATACTCACTGTATAAGAAATATGACCCGGCATATAAGACGACCCCCAACTTTTGAGAAGATTTCCTGGATTAAATAGTAGTATTATATGCAGGAATGTACAGTAATAATAATTTATTTATACCCCGCCCATCTGGCTGGATTTCCCCAGCCACTCTGAGCAGCTTACAGTATATATAAATTATTTTTAAAATCAGACATTAAAAATTTCCTGATACAGTGGCACCTCGACTTACGAAGGCGATCCATTCTGCGGTGCTCTTCGTAAGTTGAATCCTTCGGTTGTCGAAGCGTCCATTTTGCGCATGCGTGAAGCGCGATTTTGCGCTTCTGCGCAGGCGTAGAACACGCGCGGGGCAAAAAGACTTCCAGGTTTGCCGACTTCGTAAGTCGAAACTTTTGTAAGTCGAGTCATTCGGATGTCGAGGTACCACTGTACAGTACAGGGCTGCCTTCAGATGTCAACAATGAATTCTATCCACTGTATTTTATCTGCACAATCAGAATGAATTTCAGGAACTAAAAGTTGTATTGAAAAATACAACTTTTGAGTTGTCTGGCCCCAAAATGGCAACTAGGTTTTCTGTTTTTGTTACTGTAACCCTGGTTTAAGAAGCCATTTGGTGCCTAGCTTATATATCTGAGGTTCTGTATACCTGAAGGAGCATCTCCACACCCATCGTTCAGCCCGGGCACTGAGGCCCAGGGCCGAGGGCCTTCTGGTGGTTCCCTCACTGCGAGAAGTGAAGTTACAAGGAACCAGGCAGAGGGCCTTCTCGGTAGTGGCGCCTGCCCTGTGGAACACCTCCAATCAGATGTCAAGGAAATAAGCAACTATCTTACTTTTAAAAGACATCTGAAGACAGCCTGGTTTAGGGAAGCTTTTAATGCTTAATGCTGTATTGTGTTTTTAACATTCAGTCGGGAGCCACCCAGAGTGGCTGGAGAAACCCAGCCAGATGGGGGGGTATCCTGGAGACTCCCATCAAAAAAGGACAGATTCTTCATTTACACTCCCAACTTACTGATTTCTGAAGATCTTGACCAAAGGCTTATTCTTCATGACTCTTAATCCTTATGCAAATCATTCCAAAGCAACTCCCAAGACTGGGAGTTTAGAACATACTGCATCTCTGAATTTTACTAGTTTAGTGTCAACATATTCATATATATGGTTCAAGGATATATCCCGTGTTTCTCCGAAAATAAGCCATACCCCGAAAATAAGCCATAGTGATAGGCAGTTTAACCTTGTAGGTTAAACTGTACCATACTTAATAAAAAAATTAAGACATCCCCTGAAAATAAAGTTTGTTTTTTGAGGAAAAATAAATATAAGACGGTGTCTTATTTTTGGAGAAACACGGCATATATCCTCAGTGCATTCGTTGTTTTCTCTCTCTCTCTCTCTCTCTCTCTCTCTCTCTCTCTATATATATATATATATATATGGAAACAATGCACTGAGGAAAGGCTAAGCCAGAGAAAAGGTTTCTGAACTTGCTTCTAATGAAGATCTGCCTGGCTATCCAACATTCATTCTTAACTATATTTGGTTATAGGAAGCTGCTTCCATCGCATCAGGAACTGCTTCCATTCTGCAACTCCTGCAACTGGGGCCCCAAACACACTGCCTCCACTGACATGTTCCATACCTATCACACACATCCCCAACGCAGCAAAATCCCTACATTAAAACAAGAGTCATCTGCTCTGTCAGTTTTTAAAGCTCTGACTCATCTGCTTCCCTCTTTCTCTTTAAGGCTAAAGCAAGCAAGCGAGTAAAGACCTAAGAGTAAAGACCTAAGAAGAAAACCTAACTTCTAGAGTCTCAGGTAAGCAGATTTTACCAAAGATCTTTCCTGTATTCTAAAGGGAGACATTTTGCTGCCTAGAATCAGTGCGTTCTTCCAGGGGAGAAAGGGAGCTGCAACACTGCTAGACAGAGTTCAGCTGCTGCAACGCAGCTGCTACTTGTAGAAAAGGCTACGGATTTCCTCTCATGCCTCCAAAACCAGCAGATCCTACTACTAATCTACTTCCCTACATTCTCAGACATAGTCTCATTAACTGTTTCTTCATCCAGTCAGAATATGCAAGAGGATCTCCAATCTGCAATAATCAACATCTTTAGCTTACATAGAAGTCAAATGTCCCACTTCAGCTTAGCCATTGCAGAAAACTGAAGGATTCTTAACACCTAAGCTCACACGATTTTTCCTGGAGCAAGGGTTTACACAATGTTGGGAGAGTCAGACAGGATTTCAATGATCATGTCGTGGGAAATTATGAAGCTCTTACAGATATTCCAGTAACTACCTGCCCTGTCTGGAAATCCAACTGTTCATTCTAGTGGTCTGCAACATCAACACAATTAGCAAGCTGGTTCACTTACAACCATATCAGTGCAGAGGCCCTTTCAAAATGCTCTGAAAACTTTAAGAGTGATTTTTGACCAAGAGCAGGATTCCAGCATTTATGGAATATAAACCAAGCAAGTAAATGCAACACTTCAAAATCCAATTCCTGAAAGTAAATGGACAATAGATGTAGTTCAGATTCACCCTAACAAGTCTGTACTGAATGTGCAATACAGGTCATCAGGTCTGGTCCTTATGGCTTCTTGCTGCTGACATGTGTCAGTGAACTAAGAAAACTAACTTTAAGACATTTAAGAAATTAGGAAGACAGAAGTTAAGCAGAACAGACACTAATTACATATACAGTGGTACCTTGGTTTGCAACAGTTTTGGATTACAACCACATCAAACCCAGAAGTGCGTGTCCCTTTTTTGGATTACAACCCCCACCCCACCCTTTTTTTGAGGCCCCATTGGCGAAAGCGCGCCTTGGGTTACAACCTGTTTTGGTTTACAACCAGACCTCCAGAACGGATTATGGTTGTAAAGCAAGGTACCACCGTAAAGGTAATAAGACTGCAAAGTAGGGGTTTCCTCCCTCTGAATGTGTGTAGATAAACTATCCTTCAAAAGCCAATGTTTCCAGTGAAATAGACCGCTGTGCCCAAATTCTCATGCTGCAATAAATTAAGGTGCCAGGGGACTATCTTCTTTTCTGTTATGAACTACTATTCTGAAAGATGCAGTCTGGTTAACCATTCAACTACGTTGCATTTAAAAGGAGGGAAAGCACTTTAAAGATATTACAGGTTATAACTGAAGACTAGGGATGGATTGACTATGGTACAGAGCTGTTAAACGCCTGACTTTACTAGAGAAACCTTCATGCCCTGGCATGCTATAAGTGTTAAGGTGGAGTGCAGCATGTTGGGATTTGTAGTGTATACTAGCCAGCAATGCATACCGGTACTTAAAACAAGCTACTGCAGATCCGCCTCTGACAAGTTTTCAGTGCAACCACCCCTCTGACTGGACTTTGCTAAAATTTACCAGGCTATAGATATATTATATTCTCTTTTTAATGTCTGCGTGGGAAACCTATGGTCCTCCAGCTGTTTTGGGGACTACAGGTCTCATAATTCCTGACCATTAGCCATTCTAGCTCATGTCCAACATGTGGAAGGTCACAGGTTCCCCATTCTTGATATAGGACAGAGGTTCAAGCCTCAAGTTCTCTCCAGTTTCACAGATTTCCCCCCACATATGGAGATGTACAGTCAGATCACCAATATTAAGTCACTGAAGAGTGACTTATCTTCAGAATTTGTCAGCAAGCCACTGAAAGAATACACCACAAAAATACTATTCATAGTACATATTTAATTAGAATAAGGGGCAGTTTTGTGGTAAACAAATTCCAAATAGTATTTTACTTTCACTTTAGTAGTATTGTACACACATAGCATGAGACACTGAGCCCACCCAAAGAAAGGTATGACACCACAAAATCGCAAAAGGAGGAAAATACTACCCCCATTTCACAGAAACAAGACTTTTCCAGAAAGGTGAAGCTAACAAAGCTGGGAAGTGACCCAAATTTACTAAAAGATCAACAGAAAAACCTAACTAAAAAAACCAACAGAAGTTTTCAGCACCCAAGTTAATTCTAGTTTTTAAAACTACTGACTATCAACTGACGTAGTTCAACTAGTACAAATCTGTGTACAAAAGATTATTTCTATTTTATCAAACCTATTTCAGTCATAGCTTAAGTCAATTAAGAACAGATTGAAGCTAATCCGAAATAAGCTATTCTTAACACCAAAGCAAGTGTCCAGTCAAGGTTGGCATCACTTAAAACCAGTACAAGCAATATTATGAATTTTAGGTTTCAATTCCAACCCAACTTACCTGGGTGGGAATAAGCTCATTGAACTCAATAGGATTTACTTCTGAGCAGATATGGTTAGAATTGTGTTGTAAGGTACTAAGTACAGTATCAAGAAATGAGCCCCATCACTGCTGCCCCATCTCCAACTGTCCTCTTAACAATCATAACTGCCGCTGAAACACATTTGATGTGAAAATATCAGGTCGGTACCGTATTTGGCAACTCCCATGACAACACAGTTTACAGACTTTCAACATGCATTCAAGCAGACTTGGGAACACAACTCAAGTTTATCTCCAGGTGCAAGCCTGACCTAGGTTGTAACACACGACAGACAGGTCAGGGCACCCAAGGAGTCCCCAAAAATATATTTTTAAAAAACAGAAGATACATTCAAACTACCGGAGGGTTCCCACAACTCTCCACTTCATCCATGGAAATGTTTCAAAACAAACTAGGAAATTTAGCCCACAAGCAATCAGGGGGAGCAGCATTTATAGCATTTATTAAAACAAGTGCCTACAGTAATATACACTGCAGTTCAACTGATGCAACCAAGAACATAGACCCCAGTAATCTTCAGTAAGCCACAATTTCTCTACTTTATATCCCAAACTACATGAGATTTATGAACTACTATGCCATAGGGTTGAAGGGCAATGATGATAGGATGAAATGATCATTCAAGTATATCAGACATCTAGGGGAAGAGCAGAAGTAACACAGATGTGACAATTTGTGACAAGGAACAAAGTGAAACTGACTGAAATGTGATACCACTCATCTACTTGTGTCTCAAAAACAATAATTTAATACCTGGTGCTGGTATGTATATTCTTCGCCCCCCTCTCCACAACACATCCAACTTGATTTATACATGGTAAAGGAAGTTATACACTGGTCTATAGCATTAGTATTACCAGCACTTATCAGCAACAGCACTAATAGTATTAGTAAATTAGTCCTGGACTATAGTTCACAGAAAGTATAAACAAGAATAAAACTGACAATGGAGGTTAAAGGTGTAGTTTCCTCCTCCTGCCCCTCTAAAAACGACCTACTTTCTGGACAATCTTATAGCCTGCCATAGGTCTACAGCAGGCATCCCCAAACTTAGGCCCTCCAGATGTTTTAGACTACAATTCCCATCTTCCCCGACCACTGGTCCTGTTAGCTAGGGATCATGGGAGTTGTAGGCCAAAACATCTGGAGGGCTGCAGTTTGGGGGTGCCTGGTCTACAGCATAGGACACAAATCTGGATAACATAGGACTTTCCAAATGTTATAAGATTAGGTAACCTAGAAATGAATTTTGTTTGACAGTAATGAGGAACCCATATTATGAAATTTCAAAAACGTTCTTGTGACCTGCATCTGAGGAGTGGTCCACATGGCTAGGAGCACTCTTCATGCCACACTTTCTGTGTTATATGGCTCAAAATATCCATTTTCTAGCCCAGGTTTAGCTGACAATTTTGTCATGGCATAGGATGCAATAGAATCTAACTGACACACCTTGAGGTCCATGGGCCCTGAAGGACTAACAGGAGTAAACTTGTCTTCATCAAAAAACAGCAGCAGCTACAGCTTTAAACATGAGGTGTTGCTTTTAGTCACTCTTGCATAATTTCCTAAAGTTGCATTCAACTAGCAACTTGTCAGTTCTTCGTTTCACTCTTTCAATCCAGAGAGAGAAAGGCATGAAGATTTTAAAAACATTTCAGAATAAGAAATGCTTGAGCAGCTTTCACATGGCTTTCCATCATGGGTGTACCCAGCGAGGGGCGGGGGGCAGCTGCCCCCCGCAAAGCAAAAAAAAATAAAAAAATCACCGTATTTTACGGACTATAACCCACACCTTTTCCCTCCGAAAACTGAAGGGGAAAAGTTGCTGCGGGTTATGCCAGCGACAGGAACGGGGGGGGGGGAGAGAAGCAGCCCGAAATTGGGCTGTTTTCGCCCCCTCTGCGGCTGCAGCCAGCAACATGAACGTTGGGGGGGGGAGAAGCATGGGAGGAGCAGCCTGAGCTGGGGGGGCAGACGGGAGCTCCATCCTTCCTTCCCCCCTCTTTCTTTCCTTTTTTCTCTCTCTCCCTCCCTTCTCTCTCTCTCTCTTTCACCCACCCCTTCTTTCTTTCCTTCCTTCCTTCCTTCCTCCTTTCTCTCTCTTCCCTCCCTCCCCCCCTATCTCTTCCCCTCTCTTGCCCCCCCCCCAGTTTTGATCCTGGGTACGCCCCTGCTTTCCATGCTCTCCAGCAAATTTCATATCTGGGGCTATAGTATGAATGCACAAAGCCTCCACTATATAATACATGCCAAAACAAACTCTTTTAGTGGTAAACAAGTTAATCTGCACATTATAAATTGATTGAGCATACTATAAAAGCACTGACTAAGTAACTGTTGAATACTGTCAGTGTGGAAAAGGGAAGGAATCCTCCCTAATTAGAATAGTGTTAAACTTCCACCCCTGGTTTCGTTCAGCCAAAAGGTTTTTTAAAAAAAGCTGTGGTTTTCAATCCATCTGTATGTACAGAAGTACACTTTTCTCAGTTCTTCCAGATAAAAAGGACCAGGCCTAGTGAAATGACATTAAAGTTTTTCCCCCCAAATTTTCCTCTGCTATGATGGCTTGTAAGCACTCACTAACCGTTTGCAATCCATATGCTAGAAGCAACTGCCAGAGATTGCCATTCCTTTGGGATACTGAAATACCTCAGAAACAGAGAAATCCCTACTCTACTATGGTTCTAATGAACAAGCAGTAAAGCAGAAGGAGATATAGATAGATGAAAAATATTCTTCTTTGAAAATACACTACCACCACATAAGTCCCATTTTTTTTTCTCTGAAAGAGATTTGTTAAACCAGCTGTTAGAATAACTGAAAAGCCTGATATTTGCTAATTAAAGTATTCAAGACTGGGTTCTTAATTTTAAAAGATTCAAGCACAACATTTAGGCTACCCCTTATCATTTATCTGGGATAAGGCATCAGTGCAGCAAGAACCCTGGTAATCCAGGCTCAAAAATAGTGAAGAACATAGAAAGACTGTAAAAACTTACATTGCCTAACTTTCTATTTTTAAAAGTCACACAAATTAGATGTACAGGAAGTGAGACTATAAGCAACTGTTTTTGTCTTCAGCAGGGATGCCCCCCCCAAAATAAATGAATTCCAGAACTCAAGGAATCCATTCAAGTGCCTCTTCTGCACTAGTGTAGTCCCACTGTCCATCAGAGAAAATTGCTCCAGAATTGTCCCTAATATGAATAAAATTTGCCTGGACAATGACTAACTTTTCATTTTCTCAAATCCTATGTATTTATTTTCAATTGTTAATACTTGAAAGCCTGTTCCTTATCTGTTAGCTATTATTCAAATTGAGTAGCCAACCTTTATCAATTTCATTCAGTTCCTCCACCTAATGGGGTAAGCTCTTTGCTAACACCGTTCCAATTAAAGCCATTTGTTCAATACTGGTTTCTATTGCCCTTATGTTTTCTACAAGTCAACATCCCCACAAAACTGCATTGTTGTAGTGTTATTGCAGTCTGGCTTAAGGGACCAAAATGTGTGCTACATAACATACAAAGGTCACCAAGCATCTTAATGCAGGCAACCACACCAGTGTGACTTACAAACTGAAATTCCATTTGATAAAAGGTGTGAAATTGGGGACAAAAGTGCAATTCCATGGATCTTGACTGTTTTCACACTCTAATACCACATTCTGTAGAATTCTATCAGTTATATTTTATCTGCACAATCATAATGAATTTCAGGAGCCAAAATGCTTTTTCTGTGCAGCCTGAACAGGAACAGTGAACAATGTTAAAGTTAATTGTTGTAGCTTGTCTTCACTTACCCCACCCCACTGCCCTGCTCACAGTTGTGAAGACTACAGTATTCTTACATCATGAATGGTCCATGTCACCATTTAAGCAAAAGAAGTAGAATATATATATGGACTGTTCCTGGATAAAGTTCTCAAAGTTCTTAACCTAGATTAAGGTTGTCATCTGTACAAGCCAGATATTTAACTAATAATCAATCACAGTCAGTCCATCATTTGAAGAAAAAAAAGACTTTAGAGCCATCTTTCCTCAAAATAGCAACTACATGTAGACATTCCATTTTGGTGACTGCAACATTGGTTTAAGGAGCCATCTGCCCCCTAGCTTATATATCTGAGTTTCTAACAACAATTATGATGTGACAAAATAATGTTCTGAATGAGAAAAGGAATGACTCTACGAAAGGGGCATCAAACACAAGTAGGTTGAAAGGCTCAGCGGATACTCAGAAGCCACATGCTCCCTGGCATGCTCCTTAATATACTTAAGCTTCTAATTTAGAGGGAAGGGAGCAAAGAGTTGACTGATAACAGGGTATCCCAGCCTTGAAAACAGTTTAATATTTTCTGTGGAATACAGAAGAGGAGCTCCCAGGCCATGTTGAAGACCAATGAAGGATCTCCCTACAATTACCGTAATTCTGTTTGTATCCTCCTGAATGGAACATGCAGTCATTAGCTCCATTTCAGTGGTATTCAGAAATGATATTCAAGTGAATACTAAAGAACTTTGGGCACTGCTCACTGACAAGCTCAATGGTCTATTGCAGTTGCTTTGGAGCAGGGAACAGGTGGCACACATTTTTGCCTTTATCTGCTGCCCTTTGTATTGCTTTACTGCTGTTTTTACAACCAGTTAGGAAACTATCATCAAACTGCTTACTCTGGAAGTATTATTTCCAAATGAGCTCAACAGAATCACTCTAAAAGCCACTTCAAGGGTTACAGTGGTCTTCAGTATCATAGCTAAAATTAATAGAAAAGCACTGTAAAGTTTTTTTTTTAAAAAAATGTAGCATCTGAGTCAAGCATTTTCTAGCAAAAACATTCATTTTCCTAGAACCAGCTAATACCCTTGACACTCAAGGTGCAGAAACATCAATAATTTTATCAGGATTCCTGCAACTGTGTGACGGGAGGAGAAAACCAGCATGTATGGTTATTAGGGCTCCTAACATTTTGGGTCTCAGGAATATGAGTTATTTTTTCAGTTTTACAAATAATATTTCTAATTTCAAATATACCGTACTGTTCAGATCATTTTCAATATGAGAATCATTTGTACTCAGTCACTCATTGTAGGATAACACTGCCTAGCACAGCAATACAAATATCTTTCTTCATAACAGAAATCTGCCAAAATGAGTTGCAGCCTAGACTTAGGTGTTAAAGCAGCTCTGCGGGTTAAAAAAACCAACACTTTTTAATATGAAAGACTCTGCAGCTTCTTTTTGCATTAATGTCATATTATGAAACCAGGATGCAATTTTAAAGTGTCATAGTTTTCAGTATAAACCATCACAAATGCCACCCCTTAATGTAGGCAAATCGTGCCAGATTATTCTGGTGTTTAAGGAACATTTTCAAGGGTGTTTAACATCTATTCCAGGGGTTCTCAAAACCACAATCCTAACAGCCTCCACCAAAACCAACCAAATCAGAGATTTAGCAAGCATAATCACTTAAGTCCTAGACAAATGGATCAAATCATGGTTGAGGGGAACACAAGATGTGTAAACATATAATGGCACTTGCAAGGAAAGCTCCCCTCCCCCTCCATATTGTCAGTTATGGATATTAGGCAACTGCCCATGTTTTACCAACCAGAGGAGGGCACCTCAGCACTCTTCTTACTCCCTGACAGAGCCAGCACACAAGACAATGTCAAGGAGGAGCTCTGTCTTCCCCTTACAACTGCCAGTGTCTCCTTAAGAAAGCCTGCATCATCACAATGTTTAACCATGGGATTAGACCAGGCATCCCCAAACTTCGGCCCTCCAGATGTTTTGGCCTACAACTCCCATGATCCCTAGGTAACAGCTAACAGTGGTCAGGGATGATGGGAAGTGTAGTCCAAAACATCTGGATGGCCGACGTTTGGGGATGCCTGGATTAGACTATGGTGACTAAGATTTCAGGAAGCAAGTATATTAATTAGCTAAAAAAGCCAATGCAATTCTGGGCTGCATCAATAGGAGTATAGCATCTAGATCAAGGGAAGTAATAGTACCACTGTATTCTGCTCTGGTCAGACCTCACCTGGAGTATTGTGTCCAGTTCTGGGCACCACAGTTCAAGAAGGATACTGATAAGCTGGAACGTGTCCAGAAGAGGGCAACCAAAATGGTCAAAGGCCTGGAAACGATGCCTTATGAGGAACGGCTTAGGGAGCTGGGTATGTTTAGCCTGGAGAAGAGAAGGTTAAGGGGTGATATGATAACCATGTTCAAATATATAAAAGGATGTCATATAAAGGAGGGAGAAAGGTTGTTTTCTGCTGCTCCAGAGAAGCGGACACGGAGCAACGGATTCAAACTACAAGAAAGAAAATTCCACCTAAACATTAGGAAGAACTTCCTGACAGTAAGAGCTGTTCGGCAGTGGAATTTGCTGCCAAGGAGTGTGGTGGAGTCTCCTTCTTTGGAGGTCTTTAAGCAGAGGCTTGACAGCCATCTGTCAGGAATGCTTTGATGGTGTTTCCTGCTTGGCAGGGGGTTGGACTGGATGGCCCTTGTGGTCTCTTCCAACTCTATGATTCTATGATTCTATGAAAGCACCACAATACTTGAGCAGGAGCAGATATTTATAAGCACTAGAAATAGACCACTGTTGTATTGTACTTATACGGGGAAACAGTGTACTTGTTGTAAACCTGCCTCAAGCAGATCCATGTATGCTTTGCCCAGGTACCTATGGGGCCATTCTTTCTAATGGGCTCTGCTGCCACTTGCAAAATGTGTCATATTTTGACTGCACTCTCTGAATGGAAAATCCTCTCAGCGCTAGGAGGCTAGTGTCTGCTGCACACACCCATTGCACAAAGCAGAAATTCCTGTCAATAAGGCAAATGGGGCCCAGTCAATGTAAGGGGAGGAAAGAGACCTACAAACAATAAGCAAAGCATCTGGCTCGCTGATTTACTGGAAGGGAAGCTAAAGTCAGACAAACTGTACTCGCAGTGCTGCATCTCCCACTTCAGAAAGGCTATAAAGGAGACAGGCATCCCTGGGTATTCAGGCCAAATCCTAAAAGCAGTCCCAAAGACTGTGACACAGGGATGGGTGAAAACTAAATTTGCATTATCCTAGTTGAAAGCTTGCATGCCTGAGAAAGAAGAGTCCCCTCTCAATGCACGAACCAGCTATCTCCTAAGTGCAGCACTAATGGAGGTTGTGCTGCTGCCCTTCCCTGGAGACAGCAGCCAACACTACTGAAGCTTCTCACGTAGCAACCAGAGCTCCAGAGCCAACATTAGCTGCTTGTCAAGGCTCTGAACGTTCACCCACAGGATCCAAAGCAAAGCAACAACCTCGGTCACCTCTGCGCTGCAAGACATAGCTAGCAAAACCGACTTCCTGGGCCAGCTGGAGGGGGGGAGGGGGAAGACTGCCTGATGTCACCTTCATAGGTGAAAAGGGAGAGTCCTGAACGCCATTAAGGAAGTAGTACGTCTTTGTCTAGTCTGTAACCCATATCCTCAAGTGTCGACAGCTCATTTGGAAAACATTTTTGCAATCAGGCCTATGTCTTTACTGCCAAAAATCATGGGTTTTGAGGCCATGGCCCCATCCCCCTACAATACAAAACCAATTCATTGTGCTGCCCACAGCCTCTGCCTGAGTGAGCCTTAAATACTCCAATTACATAATGGGCCAGGGAGAGAAACTGCAGGAGGCCACACTGCAAGGGCCATTATCTCCTTAAAGTAACACCAACCTCAGCAAAAGGAATCCCAGTAGCATATTTTGCTCCATTCTGCAAAAAAATCTCCCTGCTGCCTGAAGTACAGGAGACCCCACTGGGTAACTGCACAGACCAAAACCTCTCACAGCTAGGTACCTCACAAGGAAGACGCTCCTGACATTCTCTAACCCCACCAGCTACTTCCCAGATTACTAAACAAACCGTTCCCCAAAACTGTAAAAAGGATTTTTGTCTCAGTACAAGGGAGCTCTGTTTCAAGTAGCAGGCCACTGGCACCCCAAGGACAAGCTGCTAAAGACAAGAGTGGGGGGAGACTATGACGACCTTGCCCACAGCACTATTATTGTGTTTACAAGGGGCTGTGTTACCAATTAAGATGCAGAGATCAATGCAAGAAAACCGAAAAAAGTACCCTGATAGAGCATACACGTCAGACAATGAAAAAGTTGGGGGAGGGGGTCCATACTGCAGCCTCCAGCAGCAGGCAAGGGAAAAGGAGAAGAGGATTATTAAAGTGCACCACCATCGCCACACAAGCACCATGAGAAAGCAGAAAATGCAGGTCAAACACCTCCTCCCCCGTTGCCTGAAGGAGCCAGCAAGTCAGAAGCAGACAGCCGAGGAAAGGGAGGGGGCGGGAAGGGAAGGAGCAGCAGCTCAGGGGAAGCTGTTTCAGCACATGGAGGAGGAGGGGTAGAAGCAGAGGGGAGGCAATGGTGAACTCACAGAGGAGCACAGACGGGCGGTCGCACGCACACACACACACACACACACCCTTTCCTGGCAAACAGCTGCTTTGAAGTGGAAGCCATCGTCCCAGAAAGGGATTTTCCCACATTCTCACAGTAGGCTTTCCACAGAAGATTTGACCGGCTACTTCCCCACCTCCAGCACGACCCTGCTCCACACACACACGCACACTGCACCGAGAGAATCCTGCCTGGGAACCCGAAACAGGAATGAATTCAGAGGTTCCTTCAAACACCACCCCTCCCCCCACCCATTCTCTCCCTCCCACAACACACACACACACAGGCCACTCTCCCTCCCACCCTCCAGGACCAGACACGCAGGTTCGCCATGACGCCCCCGCTCTCCTCCAGCGCCTGGCACCGGGCAAGCTCACCCGCACCCCCCACGGCGAGGAAGGTGGGGGATGGGTGGGAGCGAAATGAAAAACAGACCCACCACCTTCCCCACCCCCACCCACCCCGGCTTCCCTCCCTGCGGGAAGACCTCGGCGGGGATTCCCACTCATGGACGCACCCCCAATCTCTCTCTCTCTCTCTCTCACACACACACACACACACGGAGGTATATAGAAATATACACACACACCTATGCACCTTTGGAGGCATCTGGATGTGAAGAGAGGAGTGCGTGTGAATGTATGTGTATATAGATATATATGCACACACAAATATTTATATATATACACACATCCACACACACTCCTCTCTTCACATCCAGATGCCTCCAAAGGCGCAGAGAAACCGGTGTGTCCAACGCAGGCCAGGGAGTGTGACCTCTTTCTTTCCCCTCCACCACCAGCACCCCAACGACATGCGGGAGAGGCCCCACTTCCCCTGGAAGAGCCAGGCTGAGGTACTTCTCTCTCTCGCCCTCCCCACCCCCCACATCCCTAAACCCCCCACAGCAGGGCAGATAATGCATGGAGAGAGTTCCGGGGCAGCTGGAAAGATACGGGAGCTTGAAAGGAGGCGGTGAGAGAAGGGGCTGGAACAGAGGAAGGACCACCGAGAAACAACCCCGGACCACCACCACCACCTCCATAAGTTTCCCGCCCCTCCCCCTCCATGGGTCTCTTTCCCACCCGCCTCCCGCCTTTTGAACGGATGTCCCATCTTCACCCCACACGCCCCCTTTTTCCTGCTCCTCATTTGCCTTAGCTGACCTGTCCGGCCCGTTGCCCGGGCCCCCGGCACTAGGCCCTGCTGGGCGCCACAGTGTTTCCTAGGCGGCAGGCGGGACCGAGAACTCAAGCTCCACAGAGCAGCGGCCACGGCCCCTCCCCCTCCGCGGCACCAGCGAACAGCCAACAGCTCCTCCTCAGCAGGCCGGGCGGAAACGGCACTGAGCGCACGGGGATTCCCAGCGCTGGCGCCAGGGGCGCCCCAGGCACGCCCACCGGCCCTACTCATTGGCCGGCTTTTCCGCGCGATCTCCACCCCCCCCCTCCGCTCTTCCTCCCGCCCCCGCCTCTCCCGCCTCCTCTCCGCCTCCTATTGGGCCCCTTCTCTTAGGGCTGGCGGTCGCTCCCACCCCATCCCCCTGTAAGCCCGAGCGGCCCCAGCCGCCGTCAACTTCGCAGAGGCGCTGCTCTATTGGTTGTTGGAAACGCCACTCGGCTTCGCGTCGGCCTGAGCCAGGGCTATAAAAGCAAGCGCGGCAGCTTTCCCCAGCTCAGAGCAGTGCGGGTGCGGTGGGTGGACGGGTTCCATAATAGAGTTCTGTACAGGTAGGTAGACTACGGCCTGCCGTAGTCTAAACAAAATAAAAAATTCCTTTCAGTAGCACCTTAGAGACCAACTAAGTTTGCTATTGGTATGAGCTTTCGTGTGCATGCACACTTCTTCAGATACCTCTATAGGGAGGAGAGCGAGAGAAACTGTTCAGGGCAGTTCGGCTTCTGCCCGCGCCTCTGCGCACGTGGGTCTGCTGCTCTACGTGCTCAAGGGCGAGGCAATCTTCCGATTGGCTAGCTTTTAGCCAGTCCCACGTGGGGTTAAGTGCTGCTTGGGGACACGTGGCATGGGAGCGGGGAGGGGGAGGGGCCGGGCTCAGCGCTGGCTCCGGAGGGCGCTTCTGTGCATGCGCGCCGAAGAACCTGTCTGGGAGGAAGAGCTGGCTGCAACACGGCGCATGCACCCTCCTCCTGGGTGGCTGGGCTGCGGGAGGGGGGGTGACTGCAGGGGAGATTCGCGCCAGGAAAGGGGGTGTGTGCTAGGCTGGAAGCGCTCTCGTTACTTAGGGCAGGTTAGGGCTCGCACTGCTGCAGGATGTAATGCTGGCTTTGCCAGTAAGCCCTATTGTGGCGGCGGCGGCGACCCTCTCGTCTTTCCACCGTACGCCTGCTGCCCTCCCCACGCCAGGATCGACCGTCTTTGCCTGCTCTGCATCGCCTCGCGCTCCCCCGCCCCCCGTGATCTTGTAGCCCAAGCCTATAATGCACATATTTACTCGGTGCCCTGCCGAATTGGCCGGGATTTGCTCCGAAGTAAGCGTGCACAAGATCCGGAAAACCTAACCATTTGTAGCTTACCCTGTCCACCTTCTTCTACTCTATAAACATTGGCGGTGCTGTGCAGTAATTTCATCCGCCGCTCTCCTTGCGCAGCCTGAATTTGGGCGTACCTCCTTTTCTAACGTCCGTCCGCCCTTTCTCACAATGCTTCGTGTCAAAATGAGGAGCAGCGCTGTTTAAAGAAGGGAGGAAACGCGTGTGGAGAGAGATCAAGACCAGTTCTGGACCAACAATCGAGTAAAAAGTGATGGTCGGAGGAGCACCCTTCCTGTTGTGTCGCGATGGTCTTAGGTGCTCATTGCAAGTGCTCAATCACAAATAGTCCCCTTTGCCTGCTGACAATATGTTATCGCAGAATTCAGAGAAAGCCCAGTATCACATTTTGCAGTGCATTAAAGCATATGCTGCAGTAAATGTGTTAATCATTAAGGTGCCACACAAGTCTCCATTGTTTTCGCCGCAACAGGCTAAAAGGGCTACGCCTCTGGAAAGTCAAGATAGTGGCTGGCAAGTCCTCCAGAGCTGCCAAAGCTAAGAAACAACATCGATTAGAGTGATATACAGTAGAGGTACAAGGTTTAGAGGCTGGGGTACAAAACCAGGACTCCTCATGGGCAAAGATGGAGAATGTGTGGACTTGCAGGTGCTGTGGGACAACCGCTCACCTTGTCTATGACCTTTGGCTGTGCTGGGTGAGGCTGATGAGAATCCTGCCTACACCTGCAAGGCCACAGGTGTGTTAAAATGAGCAGCGTCCATCTCTGCCCATGAGGAGTCCTGGTCTCGTACCCCAGACTCTCTGTACCTTATGTGGGTCATACTCTGATATCTATTCTTGATCCGGGTGGGCTGTTTGCATTTGAAGAGAAGCCGAGTGTGGCCCTCTGGTCATCTGAAGTGTCTTTCTTAGATACATTTGCAGAATGCAGTTCCAGGAAGTATTTTTCTCAGCCACCATCTCTCCTGTGTCTGCGAAGATTTGTTTCCCACCACCCCTCCCACCTCCCCCCACTTTGGGAGCCAGCTAAACATAGGCCTGCGTCTGCTGCAGAGCAGGAAGCTGCGCAGCCTGATTCTACGCCGAGCTGCGTGTACCTAACTAAGCCTGGCAAAATTAATGAGCATGCCCCTGGCTGCATGCATAGTTATATTTTCGTCCCTCTTTTCAGACCGGGATTGCTTCCCCAAAATGGGTCAGAGCAATTAAAACTCAGTACACAACGCCAGCGATGGGTGCCAAACAGAAATGGCAGAGGCGCGCAAATTAAAAGGCACGTACGGGGAAGGTGCTGGTGGCAGGGGAGGAGAGAGATCTGCTTGGCAATGCCAGGAAAAGGCGTGCGATTCCCTTTTGCTGTAGATTGTGCTGGGACAGAGGTGGCGTAGCTATCCAGCAGCTCTGGGTTTGGTGGGCACTGAGAGAGGGCCTTAACCTTCCCTCTGCAGTTGCTGCCACGAAGGAAAGGAGATCCTGTAGCAATGCCAACAAGGACAGGGAGAAAAAAGTGGGAACTGCAGGGATATGTTGCAATGTGGAGAACTCCAGTTTGCCAGTAGGGTGTGTAGATGAACATATATGGTGTTCCATATTTCATACACGATAAGAGCAATCCACCTTTTTGGTTTTCTAGCAGAGCGGCTGTTTTTTTCAGAGCTACGTGACTCACAGAAAACCAGATGACTTTTCCCATGACTCTTATCTGCATGTTTGTGTGTGTGTGCGTGGAACTTTACCTACTAAATATCTGCTTTGTCACTCAGCGGCAAGTCCTGGCCGCGTGTCACCTCTAAACTCAAGACCCACGAATCTACAGCCTTGTATTTTTAGTTCTTAGCCCCTCCAAAACTCCCTTCCCCATCTCAGTATTCCCTGCCTGCGTTTGCAGGATGTAGTAACACTTAATATCGGCGCAAGGGACAGAAGGCTGCCTTCCGGTAGGCTGAGATTTTGGAAGTCCCATCCCCCACTTTAAAAAAAGAGAGAAAAGAAAAAAGCAGCAGCCACCACAACCCTGTTTCTATATCAGGCCCCATAATGCAACAGTCCAGCCTCCCTCCTCCACCAGGATGTGGAGAACAGGAAACTGGCACAGCTGCTCCCCATGTCTGTGGCAAAGCAGGGGACAGACAGCGGCACCTGGTGGCCAAAAAGGCATTGTACACGCTGGACGATTAGGTCATTTTCAGAGCGCTGGGCTGGCCACTGTGAAACACACCCTTGCTCACTTTCATCAGGCATGTTGGGTCTTCCATCAACAACTTAAATTCATATTGGGGGGTGGGGAGGTGATAAGACAGCAGTTTTCACCGCCTGGTCATATGAAGCCAGAAAACTGCCTCTCGAAGTATTTGTCCGTCTAGTCCACTATTGCCAAAGTCTGGGGTGGGGGGTGGGGGAACTGAGGCCTGCCAAATGTTTCTGGGCTACAACTGCCCTCTGGACTGCTGGGTGGATCTGAAGGGGGTTGGGGCCCACCATCCAGAAAGGGGACGGGTGCCCCAGGTCCAACCAAATCCGACTAAAACCCATCTTCTCCACCATCCTGTATCCCAAAGCAGCAGCAAACTCAATGCCACTGGGAAGTCCTAAGTAGGACCCCAATGCTGTAGCCCTCTGCTGTTATTTCACAAAATGATGAGAGTTGGACGGGGACCCAAGGGTCATCTAGTCCAGGCATCCCCAAACTCGGCCCTCCAGATGTTTTGGGACTACAATTCCCATCATCCCTGACCCCTGGGTCCTGTTAGATAGGGATGATGGGAGTTGTAGCCCCAAAACATGTGGAGGGCCGGGTTTGGGGGTGCCTGATCTACTCCAACCCCCTGCAATACAGGAATCTCAACTAAAGTACAGGGCTGCCTCGCAAGACGGATTTAATTCGTTCCGCGAGTCAATTCGGTTTGCGAAAAATTCGTCTTGCGAATCGCAGTTTCCCATAGGAATGCATTTAATTTTTTTTTGGCCCATAGGAATGCATTAATTAAATTTCAATGCATTCCTATGGGAAACCGCGATTCGCAATACGAATTTTTTGCAAAACGAATTCGTCTTGCGAGTCACCATCAGACCACAAGACGCATTCGTCTGCGAAAAATTCATCTTGCAGGGCATTCGTCTTGCGCGGTACCACTGTATCCAAGTCAAGTCACAGTCTGCCCGGACTGGCAGTCGTCCTTGAGGGTCTTCCCTATCCAATGCTCCCTGCTTTTTTTCTCTTTCAGATGCCAGAGGCTAGAACTGGAACCTTCTGCATGCAAAGGATGTGCTGTGGTGGAAATTATAATAAATGTATTCAATAGAATTTTAACCTCCCACATGACAAAGGAACAATCCTTCTCCCCAGACATCTGTGGTTAAGAGTCTATTGGTTCTCATTCCTGCTATGACTCTTGTACTTTTTTTGGCCTTGCTTATCTCAAGGATTTCTCTTCTCACAAACAGCTTTGTGCTCAAAACATGGAACCTCGTGGCAGATTTTTATGCTTAGGATCCCAAGTGTTGGAGCTTGCTGGAAGCTACGCCTCAACTCAGCTGGCTTTTAAGTTTCTAGCCCTCATGTCTATCAAAATAACACCTCCAATTATGTTGTAAATGAGACAGAAGTATAACATGCACTTTTATGATGGTAAAGGTAAAGGGACTCCTGACCATTAGGTCCAGTCGTGACCGACTCTGGGGTTGCGCGCTCATCTTGCATTATTGGCCGAGGGAGCCGGCATATAGCTTCCGGGTCATGTGGCCAGCATGACAAAGCCGCTTCTGGAAAACCAGAGCAGCACATGGAAACGCCGTTTACCTTCCCGCTGTAGCGGTTCCTATTTATCTACTTGCATTTTGACGTGCTTTCAAACTGCTAGGTTGGCAGGAGCTGGGACCAAGCAACGGGAGCTCACCCTGTCACAGGGATTCGAACCGCCGACCTTCTGATCAGCAAGCTCTAGGCTCAGTGGTTTAGCCCACAGTGCCACCTGGGTCCCTTGATGCTACTGAGGCATAATTTCCTTTTTTCATGTTTACTGATACATGAAATACTGATATTGGGTGGCATTCAAACAAACTTTAGTCCGAGTAGACATACTGACATTAACGGACCTAACCTAGTCATGTTCATTAATTTCAGTGGGTCTATCATGAGTAAAACAGAGCTGAATAACATCTGCAATCTGATGATACAAAGTAAGATTTACCCGGACTAGTATATTACTATAATGCAAGTTATTTAAATGCGATGTAGGATGTCAGGTATATGCAAATGTAACGTTTAATTAAAAACACAATACGCTTGGAAGCTTGCATACATTTTTAATCATTTATACAGCACTATCATTGTACATGGAACCCTTACGGCGCTGATTTAAAAAGAAAAAAAGGGAGGCAGGTCCCTGCCCCCATGAAGCAGCAATCTAAAATTTGACAGTATTAGGTAGAAAGGGGAAAGGAGAGGAATGGGAGCGAATGCTGTCAAAATAGACTTGGAGGAGTCTTTTAGTCTTCATCCACGCGGCTAATAATAATAGGACATGGCCAAAGGCTTCAACAAGGAAAAAACCCAGCAAATGCCGAGAGAAAACACGGTCGCTTCACACGGTATTCACACTGATGTATAAAACCAGACCAATGAACTGCAGTGCCACCCACCTGTCACCTGCATTGCAGAGAGTTGTGACCACAGGGTGGTGTCTGCACTGCTACACAAAGCCCTGCTTCCCTTAGTCGTCATGAAGGTGAGACCAAGGGGCCAAATCTGCTCCCCAAATTGCCAAATCCGGAGCCAAGAGGAGCAACAGGGGAACCGGTGGTGGCGGCAGCAGCAGTAGGAATGCCACAATTTTCACTTACCATACAGGTGTTTTAAAAAAAGGCACAGGAGCTACCCTATTAAGGGGGGGGGGCAAGGCAAAACTAGCAAGCTGAACGCCTCCTGTCGAAACGAGACAAGTGCAAAAGCGGCCGGGGAAGCACACAGCCACACACAACGGGTTAAAGCAACCGTCCGGCGGACGCACATCTATAGGAACGAGTTCTCTTGTAATAAGCAGGATTGGTCTTCGAGCCTTGAGAACAGGGATCAGGCTGTACACAGCTTTAACCCACCTAAGTGGAACCCGTAGCACAGATGGGAATGCCAAGCAGCTTCCAACAGGACTCTCTCCCGCCCTCTTCTTGCCTGCCTGCTTTCACTTTTTCTAAATCCTCTGCGCTTGCCGCTACAGAGAAGCGAGGAGACGGGAGGCAGCTGGCTCTGCCACCGTTCCGGCCCTCGAGGCTTGCCAGCGCTAAATACGCGGGGCCATTTGTTTCTTTACTTTGCCGGTACATAAACTTAGCAAATTGCACACCTACCAGCAGGACCCTGTATTAAGAGTCACTCCAAACCATCGGGGGGTTTATGACTCTGCTGTAAACATCACGTTGTCTATATTCCAAGAGGCTCTTAACCTAGTTGCAAGCTTTTTTTGTCTCTCCCCCCACCCCACCCCCGTCCGCCTGCAACATGGGCTTCTGCCAGCAATTTGTCTCATTGTGTGGTGAAATACTTGACCTAAATGGCAGGGTGAGAGAGGCAGGCTAACAAAATGCTTTTATTGGATGACAAAAAAAGGACCCCCCACTCAACCGTCCTTACCCAGAAACGCTCCTTGTGACCTGTTAAAACGGGGCCAGGCTATTAAAGCTGCTGGTTCGTGCTGAACGGATCAGGCCAATGGCCCATCTAGTCCACCATCCTGTTCTCACAGTGGCCAACTGGATGCCCGTGGGAAACCCTCAAGCGGGACCCGAGCAGAAGAGCCCTTTCCCTCTCTGGTAGTATCCAGCAACTGGGATTCAGAAACATGACTGCCTCCCAAGTGTACACAAGCATCGCCACCATGGCTGGTAGCAGCGGCTAGGCTTATCCTTCATGACTTTGCCTAATCAATCCTCTTTTAAAGCCATCCAAGTTGGTGGCCGTTCTTTATCTGTCCTGAATCTTCCAACATCCAGCTTCATTGGAGGACCACGGGTTCGAGGAGCAAAAACTTCTCTACCCACCTCCTCTGGGCCATGCCATAATCCTCTTATCAGGTCACCTCTCCTCCAAATTAAAAAGTCCTCAATGCTTCAACCTTTCCTCCACCCCCTTGATCATTTTGGTTGTCCTCCTCTGAACCTTCTCAAACTCTGCAATATCCTTTTTGAGGCGAGGCGACCAGAACTGGACATGCCAGTATTCCAAATGTAGCCGCACCGTAGGTTTGTATAACGGCATGATGAGATTCTTTTCAGCTCCTTCAATAATGACTCCTAGCAGGGCAGTTGCCTTTTTCACAGCTGCTGCTGCTGCCAACATCTTCAGGTCTCAAGGTCTCGTTCCTGGTCAGTCACCGCCACTTCATATCCCATGGGGTTATATGTGAAACGTAAGATTTTTCTTGCCCCCAACACTTGTTTACATTGAATGGCATTTGCCATTTTACCACCCGCTGGAGAGATCCTTTCGGAGCTCTTGTTGATTTAACAACACTGAACCGTTTAGTATCGTCAGCAAGCCTTGGGCCACCTTGTTGCCAACTTCCAACTCTAGATCCTGAATATAACTAGTTAAAAAGTGCAGCTCCCAATAGTGGCGGCGCTCCACTTTTTACATCTCTCTATTCTGAGAACTGCCCATTTTTTCCTACTCTGGGGCCTCCAACCTAAGCAATTCCTGATCCTTATTCCAGTGGGCTACCTTGTAAAAAAGCTTTTTGAAAGTCACAAGTCCACTATGTCAACTGGATCACCTCTATCTATATGCTTGTTAACACTCTCAAATACCCCAATAGGTCCGTGCGACAAGACTTGCCCCTACAGAAGCCATGCTTGCCTCTGCTCCAGCAAGACTTGTTCTTCTATATGCTTGGTTATTTTATCTTTAACAATACTTTCCACCAGCTTACCCAGGGCAGGCATTAAGCTAACTGGCCAGTAATTTCCAGGATCCCTTTTTGATGTTACATAGGTTACTTTCCAGCCCTTGGCTATAGAAGCTGATCCGAGTAACCTTTTTTTGTGAGAAGTTCTGCAGTTTCAACATTTGACTTCTTTGAGAACTTTTCAGGTGGACGCCATCCAGACCTGGTAAGTTGTCAGTTTTCATTTTGTCTGTTAGACCTAGACTTTCGTCTCTAAACACCACTAACTGCCTCAGTTCCTCCGGCTCCCTTCCTGCAAAAAAATTAGTTCTGCCACTGCAATCTGCCCTGCAAACTTCCACTGAGAAGACATGCAAATAATTCATTCAGCTTCTCCATCTCCTTATCATCCTTTGACTTCCTTGTCATAAAGGTCCAACCACATCCCTGGATGGTCTCCTGCTACTAATGTATTCAAATTCATTTACGCATCCATTACTGTGTGCATGCACTTGTTTTGCCAAAGCTTTTGCTTCCTTCTTGTTGCTTTTCATTTAGATAAGGCTTCCGTATTTTGAAAAGGGCCTCCTTAACAATTTCCCTGACTCTGCTCTTTAATCATGCTGGCATCCTCTTGGTCTTGGGCCCTCATGACATCGTACCTGGTCTGCCGCAAACATTCCTGCTGAGCTTCCAATATTGCCTTTTTTAACAACTCCTAAGCATTTTGGAGCGACTCGATCCTCTGGGTTTCACCTTTCAACTTCCTCTTTTTTTTTTATCAATCTCCTCACTTGGGGAAAGTTTCCTCTTTTGAAGTCAAATATTGGGCCACATCACAATACTGTGCCGCGCCGCATTTTAAAGGAGGGGAGTTTGACGGCAAATCTTATCTGGACTGCAATATCCTGGGACTCTGGGTGAATGGCCTATTTGCAACACTCGTAAGCTTTCCCCCCCCCCTTTTTGCAAATTTACTATAACAGAACCATCGTAATTCCCATGGACACAGAGCTATGCAACCAACCCGCAGGGAGTATTTTTTATATTAATTGAAGCTACAGCTAGAAAAAGACCTTCAACTAGAGTTCCACCTTAAAATTAGGGGGTGGGGGTGATATTACATCTTCTGTTCCAACTTTTGACATAGACTTGGCACCCATTTCCACAGCTGCCAATGTGTACTGAAAACTGAACTGGACAAGCGGCAATACAGGTGTTACAGGTGGCATCTAGAGTTACCTATGTATTTTTTATTTTTTTAAAAAAACACTTAAAAATTAAAGCAGACAGCTTTTCTCATCACGTCATCTGCATGCTGGGAAAAACGACACTTAGGGAATATCCTTTTCAACAGGCAGAGAGCCCTGTCGGAAAAGAGCTGGTAACTTTGGTCGAGCAAACCACACACCTTCTTTCATCTAGACAAGCTAACAGTTTTGGCCTTCAACTGGCTGGGCCACTGACATGGGTGTAGGCAAGGGGGGAGGCAACTCCCCCCCCCAAAAATCAATAAAAACACATAGCTAACTGAGGTCCTGCCCCCCCCAAACAAAAATCCTGGCTACGCCCACCGCCACTGACCCAAATTTTATGACCCAAGACTTGAGCGAATACAGCCCTATATAAAAGCTAAGCCGAGCCATGCAATCCCAGGCTCCCCTATTGACTGCACCCCCAAGTTTCTGCTATCAGAAAAATTCAAAATGCCCACCATTCATTCCTTTCACAGCAGAAGGACGAAAAGTCCAAAAATGGAAAAGACGAAAAGTCCAAAAATGGATTGCAGGTTGCAATTTGGTATAGGGGGAGAGTCCTGGAAATATCAATGTCTAGCAGGTAGAAAAACCGCTACAACAAGAGACCCACGCCTCTGTCGCAGACCTGGTGTGCGAGCCTCTTGTTCTGAATGTTTGAGAATCTGGAACAAACACTAAAACATGCCTTAGGGAGGTGTTATGGGAACGGCACCAAGACTACTGGACTTCTGTTTTGCCACCTTGGAAAAGGCCCCGCCACTCGACAAGTACCTGCGCAGCAGAGCTCTCAAGTCTGTCTCCCCCTTCCCCCCGCTTCTCTTCTCAAGAGGCACATTTTTCATTTATTTGTTGAATACTGTTGTTCTACCGAAACAGGAACAACTCACACTGGGTTTTTAATCGGACGGGAGGGGAAAGGAAGGAACGCACACCACCGAACCCCAGCAAAGCTGCATTCTCTTCTACACTGGTCCTTAGCTCTAGGCTAGGTAGCAAACATTGGGCCTTCCAGGTTTTTGCTGAACACACCCCAGATTATTGGTCATGCTGGCCGAGGCCAATGAGAGTTGGGAGTCCGGCAACGTCCGGAGGGCACCATGTTGGCTACCCCTGCTTTGGCTGCCTCTCTCTGCTGCTTTCAACCAAGGGTGGGCAGCCTAATTTCATGTGGGCGGCTGGGAAAGGAGCAAAATTGGGGATGTGTGTGAGAAGGCAGGGGAGAAAAGACTAGGATCCCGCCCACTGCTAGCATGCAGCCCTAATGATTACCCCACCCACCCAGGAATACAGCCCCCCCCCAGCACAAAAGAAAAACGTTCTCCATGTCTGCTTTAACCCTCCTGTGTCAGCTATGGCCTATTCCTACAGCCATTCCTTATTCCATCCGCCCATCTGTTGGCTGGAGACATGATAGTACGTTGCGAGCTCTACTTTCAAAATCCTTCCTCCCCGCCCCCCCCCCCGCCCGCCTTGAAGTCATCTGAAAAGGGCAACAGGAAGGATGCCGCAAGGATTGGGAAAACAGTCCACGAGCAGGAATACAAAGACAAGGGTTTCCAACTACTTTTGGCTAAAACAGAGACAACGACGGCTCCCTAAGAGCAGTTCAGCAACATAACAAGTGGTCCAGAGCGGCTGCGGCATCTTCATTCCTTCAATAATAATAATTAATAATAATGCCCCAAACGAGACTGACAAATGCTTTAGGTACAAGATCAGCCGTTTCGCTGCCAGGTTACCCCGGCCTTCCTTCCATGGTTTCCCCCACACACGGCGCAGAAAGCAAGCTTGGGCGACACCTGTACATCATCTCACCTGGTTTGAGGGTGGTATGGGAAATGCAGAACTATCCATGACAAGAGCCAATTGGGGAGAGCACCCTAACAATCCAACTGGGAGAGGAGAGAACTTCAAAGCCTCCGCCTTAATGGAAAGAAAAAGAAAGGGGGGGGAGAAGGAATGCTCTTCTTATCATAAAGGAGAGACACCCCTCTATTCGGCATGCTGCCCTGACGGGCCTCGAGAGCTGCTGTCGGCAGGAGCTTCCTCTTCCCACGAGAAAAGCGTGCGCGCGCACACACACACACAGGGGCGGCTTGCCCCGCGGACTCCACGTGGGGCAGAGACAGAGCCACGCTCTGAAGCGCTTCTCAGTTCAGCAGTTTCAGCTGCCCGGTCACCTGGTTCACCATCTCTTCCTCCCCCATGATGGCGAGGACCGTGTGGGAGCCCGTCGGAACCTGAAACACAGAGAGGACACCCCACAGCTGGGGCAAGCAAAGCACTGAGGAGAGAGCTGCCAGAGAGCTGGGGCCGCCCCTCGATCTACCGTGCTCTCATTCGAGGTTCAGCACCGCAGACCCCCTGCTGAATACTTTTTTTTTTACACCATTAAATTTTTATTGTTTTCATTTAACATTTTTCAATTCTTAAATATAATACATACATAACATTTGGATTTGATATCCCGCTTTATTACTACGCTAAGGAGCCTCAAAGCGGCTAACATTCTCCTTTCCCTTCCTCCCCCACAACAAACACTCTGTGAGGTGAGTGGGGCTGAGAGACTTCAGAGAAGTGTGACTAGCCCAAGGTCACCCAGCAGCTGCATGTGGAGGAGCGGAGACGCGAACCCGGTTCTCCAGATTACGAGTCTACCGCTCTTAACCACTACACCACACTGGCTCTCTATTAACCAGTTTACCAGTAATTGTGTTGCATTGGGGTAAGGAAAATCACCTATAAAGCCTGTTCCAATTGCTCCTGAACCAGCTGAAATGGGTGGAGAAATGGGAATATTTTCTACAGTGGACTGGCAATGGGAGTTTTCAGAGCTATTCCCTTTAATTAAAAGCTGTATGTTTATAGAACATACAGCTTTGTCAAGCTCCGACTTCCCTCCCCCCCCCCACCCGCTGTTAAAATATATCTATCCGATCGTGCATTTACTTAATATCAAAGATGTAGGTTTTACATCAGTGGAAATTGCAGGAGGTACCCTCGATAGCGGAGCAGCGGATGAAAATGATAGACTACGTGGAGACGGCCAAACTAACCCATAGAATTCGTGACCAGGACGACGGGAGATTTCGGAAGGAATGGAGTAAATTTGTAGACTATGTAAAAGATACTTACAAAGAGATGAATACACTAGCGGGAGTGATGTAAAACCCCTGCTGAATACTTTCCCAATGTGGGATTTAACATCACTGAAGCAGTCAAGTACAACATTTCCTGTTTGCCCAGAGTGGACACACAGGGGAATGTTCCTCCAGCCAGGAGGACTTCCTGTCACATCTGGTCTGGAGCACCAACCCCCGGCATGGGACCAGGTAGATGGGCGTGACCCTGGCAGACCCTATAAAGGGGCCATTCACACAGCCATCTTCCTCTTACTCTCTTGATCCCTCCTCTCCATTATGCCTTTTGCTGTCTGCTGGATCTCAGCCAGCAGCACATGGACTCATCCCTCACAAGAGAATGAACCCACACATTTCTCTGTAATTGTAACCAGGGCTGGATTTAAGTTTGATGAGGCCCTAAGCTACTGAAGGTGATGGGGCCCTTTATATGTCCAGCTGTCCTTTGTCAACAACAAATTGTCGCTGTTTGTTGTGTTGAATGTATGCTATATGGTCATTTATGGACCTAATAGGTCTCTAAAGCCATTTGCTGTATGTAGGTTTTAATTTATTTGGTTTTTTTAATCTTATATTTTGGAAATGTACATCAAGGGCTTTTTTCCTTTCAATTTTTTGGGAGGCCCCAAGAGAGTGGGGCCCTGAGCTATAGCTTGTTTATCTTATACGTAAATCTGGCACCGATTTACTACAAGCTAAAGCCCGCCTTCAGGACCGTACTGTGAACTGAATGTAAGTAAACCTTATCATTACTTTTAAAAGAAGACTGTTGTGTCATTATTGTTTTTAAAAGGGAACTAAAGGGGATTTACCAGGAACAATCCAATCTGGATTGCTTAGCTCATACGATTCTCACAAATCCATCAACCAGCTTCCTGCAATGTACAAGGGAATGTGCTCTGCTACTAGCTCATTAGCGTGAGTGAGGAAGAATATTATTTAATCAATCTATCCTCTCCTACTAGCCTCAACATTCCAACGCTCAAGGTATCGAGAGATTATTTCGCTGGGCTACTAGTTTAAAC
This sequence comes from Zootoca vivipara, assembly GCF_963506605.1. Lineage (NCBI taxonomy): Eukaryota > Metazoa > Chordata > Lepidosauria > Squamata > Lacertidae > Zootoca > Zootoca vivipara. Next base: position 19,266,970 of record NC_083277.1, on the reverse strand, counting down.
CAGATCTTTGTAAGGATTCAAAAGAGGAAACTGTTGAGGTCAGCAAGATAAGCCTCATCTAAATTGGAAATATGTGGGGTTTTTTAAGTGGATGTGAATTTTGAATGTTAGGCTGAATTTTTCAGGTTTGTAGCTTGCCCCTTGGCAGCAAAGGATCTCCCAAAATGGCAACTGTACAGCTAGCCGCAGAACACAGCTTTTGTTATCACCTGGAAGGAACCTTTCATAAATAAAAGTTGCGTAAGTTGGGACCCAGGTGGCGCTGTGGGTTAAACCACTGAGCCTAGGGCTTGCTGATCAAAAGGTCAGCGGTTCGAATCCCTGTGATGGGGTGAGCTCCTGTTGCTCGGTCCCAGCTCCTGCCAACCTAGCAGTTCGAAAGCATGTCAAAATGCAAGTAGATAAATAGGAACCGCTACAGCGGGAAGGTAAACGGCGTTTCCATGTGCTGCTCTGGTTTTCCAGAAGCGGCTTTGTCATGCTGGCCACATGACCTGGAAGCTGTACGCCGGCTCCCTTGGCCAATAATGCGAGATGAGCGCGCAACCCCAGAGTCGGTCATGACTGGACCTAATGGTCAGGGGTCCCTTTACCTTTAAGTTGCCAACTCTGCTCAATCTTGTAGGGGGGGGGGAACCTTAATAGACACCAGTTTCAACTACAGGCTTAGAAACAGCATTCCAGTGCTCAAAAGGCAGAAGCTTTGTTTATTTTATTTCTAAGTCCTCCCATAGCCAGCATTCTCCAGCATTCGGTGGAAACCTTCATCGTTTTGAAACCTACTCCCCTTAATGAATCCTGCCCTATAGAGAGCCTAACTAGAAAATAAAAAACATCCTTTTGCTCTCCTTCAAGTTCTGAAACCAGAAGTAATTAAGGTATTTGCAAACATACCCAATCTGCCCAAGAAGTCATCAAGCCCCACCCCATGTGCAGCAATTAAAGCCCTCTTCCATTACATACATACATACCTGCGTACTATCCCAGCAGAACTCAAGAACAAGGTACATTCGCTTTGTCCAAGGCAACATACCTAGGAAGCGCGAACCGACTTTCAGAGGCTTTGGCCAATTACCTGGGTCCTCCCTGCATCTTGCACTAGGTACGTTGGCAGTTCCAGGCTCAGGGCCAAGGCATGCAGCTCCAGCAACTGGTCCGTGTTGGAACCCTGCAGTACGACTTTCTTTGCGCTGAGAGAAAGGCAAAGCAATCTTGAGTGTAATACCAGCTCCCACGCCACCCCCGACGCAGAATCTTGCACCTCCAGCCCAAGAGTCTGCCCTAAGGCAGCTACAGAGACCAGCAGCCCAGGAAAAAGTTTGCTAACCCCTGTCTTAGGAGGATGGTGTCCTCCGCAGGCCTCATTCCCCTTTTGCTTCCTTACCCTTGTTCATCCCATTGGTTGATGATGTCCCTGTGAGACGACTTCTCCTGCAACAACTGGAACAGGCCAACTGCAGCATGCCCCACTTGAGCGGCGATCTGCAACAATAAGCACCAGGAATCAAAAAACGGAAAGAAGGCAAGGCCCCTGCCAGAGAGGAATGGCAAACCAAGCTGATGGACCAGGCCAAAATGGCAAAACTCCGAAACCAAGAGGACAAAAAACTTTTTAAAAGAATGGGGGGAAACTATAAGTTATTTAGGAGACCACTATAGGCAGATGGAAACACTGGCAGGATTTTTATTTCACTTGTAGTTTAACAAATACCATGGACAATATGGACTGATATAAAAGTCAGGATACAGGCAGGTAGCCGCGTTGGTCTGCCGTAGTCGAAACAAAATCCTTCCAGTAGCACCTTAGAGACTTAGTTGTGGTCTCTAAGGTGCTACTGGAAGGAATTTTTTTGTTTTGTTTCGATAAAAGTCAGGATTATGTAAGAATATGCAGTTGTAAATGTTCAAAATGGGACCCCATGGAGGGGGTGGGGGGCATAGCTGCCAAGTTATCCCTTTTTTTAAGGGATTTTCCCTTATGCTGAATAGGCTTCCTCGCGAGAAAAGGGAAAACTTGGCAGCTATGGTGGGGGTTAAGTCGTGAGATTCGGAGTAACCTCTGTACATGGATTTATATTTGGATTTTAATAACTTTGTATTTGTAAAAATCAAATGAAAATGAATTCAAAATGGGGGGGGCGGAAGAAACAAGAAACCCACTTCCCTCGCACGGCTTGTGCCAAAGCATCGTTACAAATCTGCTGTGCCTCTGCTGCGACAGAAGACAACAGCCGGCTGCAGAGATACCCTGCCATTACCTGCAAGGCGCAGGCTGGCAACAAGTTAGGAATCTTTTTTTAAAAAAAATGATTTTTATTATTTTCTCAAATACAAAACAAATATGTCCAAAGTAACCTTAATCCACAGTTTCCCATATTGATACACCTCTAATAAACATTGGTTATCATATTAATACAAACCTCTATTTTATACAATTAATACATCTATGATTCTATTTATACAGATTTTTCATCCATACTCATGTTTTGCCAAACCAGACTTCCCTTCTTCCCCTCATTTGGTTTTCCAATTTCTTCTCTTATTTTTATGTGCTTTCCCCATTTCCCCCGTCTTTCTCTTTAATATTTTCCATTTTATCTTATTCACAGACATAGGTATCTATTCTTTTTGTTGCAGTTTTTATGTGAATCCTACCAGCGTCTTCACATTTTTACAATATCCCTTTAAGTATTCCACAAATTTGTTCCAATCCTTTTGAAACCTTTGGTCTTTTTGGTCTCTTCTTCGTCCTGTCATCCTTGCCAACTCTGCGTATTCCATTAGTTTAGCCCGCCACTCGTCTATTGTTGGGATTTCTGCTGTTTTCCACCTTTGAGCTAAAACCACTCTCGCCGCTGTGGTGGCATACATGAATATTTTTCAATCGTTCTTACTAATTTCACTTCCCATCAGCCCTAGCAAGAAGGCTTCGGGTTTCTTGGGGGAAAGTATATTTTAGCATCTTCTTTATTTCATTATATATTTGCTCCCGGAATGTTTTCACCTTTTTACATAGGAATCATAACCCAAATCATCTTCTAGATAGGGCTCAACAATAGCAGGTAGACTTATTTCAGGAGCAATAGTATTGTTACTGGGCCTCCATCCACAAATTTATTGCAAAACCAGGAGCCCCTCATTACTCAAGGACTCTTGTTTGCTTTCACTTTTCAGCCCTTGTGTGAGCCAAGGATGAAGAACCTGAGGACCATCATCCTGCCCCCATGTAAGCAAATCAGCAAGCAAAGCCAACTGCCACTTAAAAGGGCCAAAATGCTGGAACAACCCATGAGTAGCTTTACCTTTCCAGTCCCCATGGAGAGCTCCATGTTCACCACAAAGACCATCTTATAGTAACCGCTGCCTTGTGCATCCTCTTCTTCCTGGAAAGAGATGGTGATGAACAAGTCCCTTTCGTCACAGCGCAAGTCACCTGCCTCTCCTGTTTACAGCTCAGGTTCACAGATAGTTGCGTCATACTGAGTTAGACCACTGGTCCAGCCATCTCCGTACTGTCTACACTTGGCCAGCAATGGTCATCCAGAGTTTCAGCCAGAGGTCTCTCCTAAGGCCTGTCTCTGGAGATTGAACCTGGGACCTTGAACATGCAACGCATGTGCTCTGCCACTGTGGTACAGCCCTTCGCCATTTCCCACAAGCCAGGTCCTGCCCACAGCAGCTAAAAAAGCCAATGCAATTCTGGGCTGCATCAATAGGAGTATAGCATCTAGATCAAGGGAAGTAATAGTACCACTGTATTCTGCTCTGGTCAGACCTCACCTGGAGTACTGTGTCCAGTTCTGGACACCACAGTTCAAGAAGGATACTGACAAGCTGGAACGTGTCCAGAGGAGGGCAAACAAAATGGTCAAAGGCCTGGAAACAATGCCTTATGAGGAACGGCTTAGGGAGCTGGGTATGTTTAGGCTGGAGAAGAGAAGGTTAAGGGGTGATATGATAGCCATGTTCAAATATATAAAAGGATGTCATATGGAGGAGGGAGAAAGATTGTTTTCTGCTGCTCCAGAAAAGCGGACACGGAGCAATGGATTCAAACTTCAAGAAAGAAGATTCCACCTAAACATTAGGAAGAACTTCCTGACAGTAAGAGCTGTTCGGCAGTGGAATTTGCTACCAAGGAGTGTGGTGGAGTCTCCTTCTTTGGAGGTCTTTAAGCAGAGGCTTGACAGGCATATGTCAAGAATGCTTTGATGGTGTTTCCTGCTTGGCAGGGGGTTGGACTGGATGGCCCTTGTGGTCTCTTCCAACTCTATGATTCTATGATATATAGCTGTTTAATACCTGTGGAATTAGGTTCGTTCTACTTCACCGTGGAAAGAGGTGCTAAGGAAGCCTTTACGAGGGTATCATGTACTGCAATCGCTTCACCAGAATAACAGGGTGAAACAGTTGCAGGACCAGAAATCTCAGCTATGTTATTTACACATGATAGCCCTTCGGCAGGCCTGCCAGAAGCTTCTTCCTGCAGCAGAGCTGAATGAACTACTACCCGTGTTTCCCTGAAAATAAGACACTGTCTTATATTTATTTTTCCTCAAGAAGACACTATGGCTTATTTTCAGGGGATGACTTATTTTTTTATTATGCGTTCAGGCTCGCCTCGTCCTTGGCGTCCTCCAGAACTGCGCCTATCACTATGTCTTATTTTCGGGGTATGGCTTATATTGCACAAATGCTTAGAAATCCTGCTACGGCTTATTTTATGGGTATATCTTATTTTCGGGAAAGCAGGGTATAATAATAATAATTTATTATTTATACCCTGCCCATCTGACTGGGCTTCCCCTGCCACTCTGGGCGGCTTCCAACAAACATTAAAATACATCAAATATGATTATTCTGAATGTGTAGACTAGGACTCCGAAGGGCCAAGGAGAAAGGTTATGTTTTATGTTGTGAACCGCCCTGTGATCTTCAGATAAAGGGCAATATATTACTACTACTATTACTAATAATAATTTTCTGCCACTAAGATAAAGGGCAGGTTTTTCCTTTTTCCAGTATTTTTTTATTAAAAGGACAGATTCTTCCCCAAGGAGTTTTAATCAGCAGAAGGCTGGGGAAAGAGGAAAGGTTATTTTCCTGATCTAACATTGCTTTCAGAGCAGGGCACCTATAAGCTTTCTGCTTCCTCTTGCCAAGATAATGTAATTGTCTCAGTTGAGGCAACAATTGGCTTCGTTTCTTAAAGCCAGTTGTGCTTCTGGCCCACAGAGAACCGCTAACAGTGTTCCCCCAGGATTGTCGAGTTATAGATTTGGGCTGTAAAGAGGAAGGCAATCCTCAAGCAGTCCTGGGCCTAAGTTATTCAGGGCATTGTACATCAAAGGATGGAAGTGTAGAGTTAGAAGGGAAACCCATGGTCATCTAGTCCAACCCCCTGCAATGCAGGAATCTCAACTAGATCCACACATGACAGATCCACACATCCAACCTCTGCTTAAAAACTTCATGGAAGTTGTCTCCCACACAGTGTGGGAAAAGGAGATACTTAAGAGGGGGCACAACACACAGTCAAAGGCCACACAGACTATAGAAACCCGGAGTATTGACAGGCAGCTGGAGGTTGAAGCCATGGCAGATTTGGTGGGTTCAGTCCTTTGCACAGGTCTGGTACAAAAACCTTGAAATTGGCCCAGAAGCAAATGGGAAGTCAATGCAGGTCTTTGCAGCAACACCATGTATTGCTGGTAGTCTCCTTCCTATCTAGCCAAAGCGTTCTGCACTAACCAACGCTTCCAGACCCAAGAGATTTGCACTAATCAAATCTTGAGGTTACCAACACATAGATTATGCATATTGTAAATCACAAGTGGACTTGCTTTTTACATAAAACAGGGCTTCTCATTTTGCAGGAGGCAGGAGGGATGTCTTCCTGCATGTGTCAGTACCCTCCAAAGATCAGTAGGCTTTCTGGAAACACTCTCCCCCCTTCTATTGATTTAATGTAAATCCAGCATTACGGCCTTCTGCGCATATCACAAAAATCTAGGCGCTAAATACTCTCGTTGCTGGTCATCCTCCATAACCATTCAGTATGAACCAGTTAAAGGGCACTGTGCCAAGTTGCATCCTAACAACCAGATAGGTGTGGTGGATGGGATCATTCATTAAGTAGGTTAGCAGAGCAAAATGGAGAATGAGGAGAAGAGCTCCAGTTATAAGTATTTAACATGCTTATAGTTAGGTGTTTCAGACACAGTTACTCAGAGACAGGCTAAAAAAGTAATGGCTGTGAAACAGGCAACAGCGATTAGTTTCTATTGTCACAGGTCACCAAGGTGGCACCCACAGACATACATAGACACGCAAGAGGCCTTCCCTGACACTCACAGGTTCCTATTATTTCCACTAAAATTAGGCTTGGGGAGGTTAATCCTCACCTGCGCTTTCCAGGAAAACCACACGCGAGCAAACACATTAGTGGGTGGGTGCGGGAAGGAAGCAAAAACCCGTCTTTCAAGGGATGGGGAGTAAGAATGCGTGCACGCGGTTGCTGGGCACGCGTGTACCGTCGCAACACAGGGTCAAAAAATCTCGGCGAGCTGCTCAGTCGCCTCTTGAGGATCACCTCGGGGCGCCACACCCTCCGACGCGGGAATCCCCAGTATCCAATTCCAGAGCGTGCCGGACCGCAAAAGAGGCGCTCTTCACATGCTCAGAAACCGCGTCAGCCGAAAGAAAGGTTTGCGAGTCAAGGATTTTAAAAAGCGTAGCAGCAGCAGCAAGGCAGGGTCGATGAAACAAAGAGTGCGTTGGGTTAGGCCGTAAAATGATCCCCGGCGGGATCAGGAGGCAGGAAAACGGGATCGGGCGGGGGAGATCGGGACGGATTACCTGGGAATCGAGGCCGCTGCTGAAGTAGAGCTGCGCCGCCGCCTCGGCCGAGCGGCCCCCGGTGAGCGCCAGAGCCTGCGGGAAGGGAAAGGGAGACGGCCGTAAGGATCGGCTTCAAGGGGTGGATCCCGGCCCACACCCGGCGCCGCCAGCGCCACAACGCGCAAGCGGCCCCCATCCCCTCCTCCCACCCCACGAGAAAAAGAGATCCGCCGGCCGGGCGACCCACCCGCCGCGCCGCCACCTCAGGGATCCCAAGCTCCAGCAGCGGCGCGACGAGAGACTCGTCCACGCCCGAGTCCGAGTCTAGCGCTTGCGACTCCATTCTTTTACAGCTGCTGCTGCCGGCGCTCTGCCCTCCTATTGGCCTCCCCTGCCGCCTCCCGGCCAATGGGAGCCGCCGCCGCCGCCTCTCGGCCAATCGCCGCGTTGGCTCCCCGAGGCTGCGACCAGTGGCCGGCGCCCGCCGAGCAGCGCTTTCCCCCTCGTGACCGCCGCGGCCAGTCCAGGTTCGTGAACTTGCGCGCGCCTTTGGTCGCTTCTTCCGCACGTGACGCGGTCGCGTTCCAGCCTCCCTGCTAGGTGGGTAGGCGGGGTAGGCATATATATATGCAAGCGCTCCTGCAAGGAAAAGCCCATATACAGTATATATATACGGTGCTGGGGCGCACATTTTTATTCTTATTTACGGTATGTATGCGGTATATATAATATTTATAATAATACATACCGTAAATAAGAATAAAAATCTGCGCCCCACCACCAAGTATGATTTCAATGCGCGGAATGTGTGTTTGAATGAACAAGGCCACACACAAAAAAAACAAACCGCCAATGGGGGGGGGGGGAAGAGGCCCAAAGGCAATACTGTATAAACCTCGCCTATGAATGTTGGCATTGCAGGGTGAAAAGAGAGCAATTTTGTGGAGCGGAGGGTCTCCTTGGCCTTGCACACATTCAGGCCACAATCCTATACACACTTATGGGCCGGAGTCAACACAGTGGTACTTACTTCTGGGTGAGCAAGTACCGTATAGGATTGCCTGAAAACCCCGAAGTAAATTGTGACAGACTGCACTTTGAATTAAATTGTGACAGACTGCTTTTTGCATTACTGTTTAAGCCCCACTCTTTACATTACTTGCTTCTTTTACACCCTCGTGTATAAAAGACGCCTGGATGGCTATGTCCAGTCAAAGGCGACTGAGGTGCGGTACTCGTCTCGCTTTTCAGGCCAAGGGAGCCGGCGTTTGTCCACAGACAGCTTTCCAGGTCATGTGGCCAGCAGGACTAAACCACTTCTGGCGGGACACTGTGACAGAAACCAGAGCGCACAGAAATGCCATTTACCTTCTCGCCACAGCGGAACCTGTTTATCTCCTTGCACTGGCATGCTTTCAAACTGCTAGGTTAGCAGGAGCTGAGACAGAGCAACGGGAGCTCACCCCCTCGTGCAGATTTGAACCGCTGACCTTCTGATCAGCAAGTCCAAGAGGCTCAGTGGTTTAGACCACAGCGCCACCCGCGTCCCCCATATGTAAATGTCCCTGTGACAACTTTCCAGGTCTCTGCTCAGCATTATGAGGCAGTAGTGCAGAGCTTTCCAAACACGTTAGTGTATCGGCTGCAGTGTAGGTGTGTTGCATGAACACTCCCTGTGCTCCTCCCGGGGTAGGAAAGGGGTTCGTTTAACCTCGTTTGCTAGTAAAGGTGAATTCCTGTGTCACAAAATGTTGCATGTCTAAAAAGTGTGCCACCAACGTGAAAAGTTTGGAAGAAGAGTTTGGATTTGATATCCCGCTTTATCACTACCCGAAGGAGTCTCAAAGCGGCTAACAATCTCCTTTCCCCTCCTCCCCCACAACAAACACTCTGTGAGGTGAGTGGGGCTGAGCGACCTCAGAGAAGTGTGACTAGCCCAAGGTCACCCAGCAGCTGCATTTGGAGGAGCAGGGAATCTTACCACTCTTAACCACTACACCACACTGGCTCTCTGCAGTCAGTGGCTGCTGCCCATTGAAAACGAGAGGGTAGAAGGCAAGGAGGTCAACAGCAGGGGGAGCCAGAGCCAACGACGGGCAGAGCCAAACCATCCTCATTCCCCCCCCCCCCGCCCACGATATCTGATTTTTCAACATCGTGATAAATGAGCAGCTAAACATGATATACCACAATGTCTGAAGCTGGATCAGAGTGGGGATGAGGCAAGGAGCAGTCATGAAGATTGGCTGCATGGAGGAGAGGAAGCAGAGTCTCCTCCATTGCATGGTTTGAGTGGGAGAGGGTGGTGATGGTGGTGGTCCATTGAGCTGCCTCAGTGAGACAGCCAGGAAAGATGCATGTCTACTGTGGCGGCGGCGGCTGCTTTTCTGCTGAATGAGAAAAGCTGCTCCGCCTCAGAGCCAGGGGGAGGTAGTGCCCTGGTCCCTTGAAGTGAGGGTGATCATAGAATAATAGAGTTGGAAGAGACCACATGGGCCATCCAGTCCAACCCCCTGCCAAGTGTGGGAGTGGCCGCCAGGACCACATAACACCGGTCCTGAGAGATCTACACTGGCTCCCAGTACGTTTCCGAGCACAATTCAAAGTGTTGGTACTGACCTTTAAAGCCTTAAACTGCCTCGGTCCAGTATACCTGAAGGGTATTCAGCCCGGACACTGAGATCCAGCACCGAGGGCCTTCTGGCGGTTCCCTCATTGCGAGAAGTGAGGTTACAGGGAACCAGACAGAGGGCCTTCTCGGTAGCGGCACCTGCCCTGCGGAACGCCCTTCCATCAGATGTCAAGGCAATAAGCAACTATTTTACTTTTTTAAAAGACAACTGAAGGCGGCCCTGTTTAGGGAAGTTTTTAATATTTGATGCTGTACTGTTTTTAATATTTGGTTGGAAGCCGCCCAGAGTGGCTAGGGAAACCCAGCCAGATGTACGGGGTATAAATAATAAATTGTTCATAGAATCATAGAATCATAGAGTTGGAAGAGACCACAAGGGCCATCCAGTCCAACCCCCTGCCAAGCAGGAAACACCATCAAAGCATTCTCGACATATGCCTGTCAAACCTCTGCTTAAAGACCTCCAAAGAAGGAGACTCCACCACACTCCTTGGTAGCAAATTCCACTGCCGAACAGCTCTTACTGTCAGGAAGAACAATCAGCTTGCTTGTTCTCCCTCAGCGTGAGGGGAAGGCAGCTCAGATCAGCAGCCTTATCGGCTGGGATCATTGTGCAATATTGGTGGTGTCTTGAAATTGGCTGCCCTGCAGAAGGTTACGTTCTACCATATGTGGTGGGATTGCAAAAAGGTAAAACTGTACTGGGAAATGATATACAATGAATTGAAGAAAATGTTGAAAATAACATTTGTTAAACAACCAGAAGCTTTCTTGTTAGGCATTTTAGGCCAAGATTTACCGAAAAAGAAGAGGACGCTATTTATGTACGCTACTACAGTGGCGAGAATCTTGATAGCACAAAATTGGAAGACTAGAGAAGTACCAACTAAACAACAATGGCAAGAAAAACTGATGAACTATGCAGAAATGGCAAAATTGACAGACAGACTTCGGGGGAAAGACAACAGTGACTTTGAAAGAGAATGGGAACCATTTATAATCTACTTGCAGAAACAAAGGAAGATATTGACTTGATGACAGGATTTAAATAAACACTCACACCTTTATCAACAAAAATATGTAGAAAATAAAGAAATAATATGTAGAAAATAAAGAAACAGCAGTGTGTAATAGGTGAAAAATAAATCAGAAGTCAAAGTTGGGGGAAGCCCAGGAGTGGTGGGAAGAGGGAATGCAATATGAATGTTATGGATATGTGATGTGTGTAATAATTGAAAAAGAAAATGGAATAAAAATTTAATAAATAAGAAAAAGAAATTGGCTGCCCTGCTCTCCCTTGGGCAATGAGTGATATATTCCTGCCTATTGCTGGGTCAAAAAAATTCCTGTGGGTGTGAATGGTTAGGGCTACACTGGGACCACACAGGAGGAAGTCTAGGAAGCCACCTCCTAGACTAGTTGTAAGAAAGAAGGCAGGAAGGAGTTGGGCTGGTAAGGGCAGACTTGAGGTCAGTGGGGCAATGTCCATTCGCCCTAATGGGCCAACCTTCCATGGCTGGGGGGCTCCCAGAGATAGCCAGCTTACTACATTCTGAAGTAGGTGAAACCATAAACATTGTCATCCCCGAAGAGCCACCACCACTACCATAAGGCCAACAAGTCCACAGTCTAGATAGAACAGCCTTTCTAAATGTTGGGTCCCCAGATATTGTTGGACTACAACCCCCATCATCCCTGGCCACCTTTGGTCCTGCTAGCTAGGGATCAAGGGAGTTATAGTCCAGGGGTCCCCAAACTAAGGCCCGGGGAGTCGGATGTGGCCCAGTCACCTTCTAAATCCGGCCCGCGGACGGTCCGGGAATCAGCATGTTTTTTACATGAGTAGAATGTGTCCTTTTATTAAAATGCATCTCTGGGTTATTTGTGGGGCCTGCCTGGTGTTTTTACATGAGTAGAATGTGTCCTTTTATTTAAAATGCCTCTCTGGGTTATTTGTGGGGCATAGGAATTTGTTCATATTTTTTTTTCAAAATATAGACCGGGCCCCCACAAGGTCTGAGGGACAGTGGACCGGCCCCCTGCTGAAAAAGTTTGCTGACCCCTGTTATAGTCCCTTGGACCCCTGTTATAGTCCCTTGGACCCCTATTGACCCTTGGAGACCCAAGGTTGAGAAAGGCTGGTCTTGATTTCCACTGTGTTGCCACTAGCGTTCAAGTGGTGATTGGGGGTGGAGAAGGAAGGCGGCAATGCCACTGAAGGATAGGGAGACACCGTTATGGAGGTTGTGGGAAGAGGAGAGAGAGCTTAGAGCTATGGAGAATTGTTGAGGTGGGAATGTAGCTCATGTAGAAGATTCCAGATTCAATCCCTGGCTTTTCAAGGAAGGTACTAAGAGATACGCATGTCTCAGATCCTGGAGAGAGTCTAGTAGTGTGGACCAGTGTTCTTCAACCGCATGTCTCCAGATGTTGTAGGACTAGCCAGGAATGTTGGAAGTTGGAGTCCAACCACGTATGGAGACATGAGGTTGAAGAACACAGGTGTCAACAGTCCTGAACTGGATGGCAAGATGGGTCTGACTCAGTAGAAAGCAGCGTCCTAGGCTCATTTCTGCATGCTGCAGCAGCACCAAGGAGGACTCTTGACTTTCCACCATGAGGAGTTTTGTGCATGCAACTGTTCAGTTTAAGAATTTTGGCCAATTTTGCAAAAAATGGAAGTCGAAAACCAGAGTTATGTATACAGTATTTACACCAATGCATCCTTTGCTACAACTCATTACATTTTATTTTGCTAAACCAGTCGTGCTCTTTTCTGTATGTTTGCATTCTGTTCTTTGCTTGTTTCCTGCACGGATGCACACAGTTCTGCCTTCTTCAGATTAGCAGGCCATTCATTGTGGTTGCAGTCTTTTTTAAAAAACGGTATTTTAATGAAAAATCAAGTTATACATGGGGCCCCTACGAACACAGCCAAAAAATAATTTTGCCGATGAGGTGCGTTAACACCAAAGGTGACGTAGGGGGACCTTAAGACATCTCTGTGAGCTCATGCAGTACAGATCAAAAGTCAAAAACCAACAAAGGTGTCTAAGTGGAGTGGGTGGGGTGATGAACAGGTGTGCACATGCTCACAAAGCTCTTAAAAGTGGGTGAGGGGGAAAACAGCTTTGAATTTTGTAACATGGGGAACTGGATGGGCTGAAACATTCATCTAGATCAGTGGTTCCCAACAGGTGGTCCGCGGACCCCCAGGGGTCCGCGAGCTATGCCAGAGGGGTCCGCAAGATGCTATTAGAATAAAAAATATATTAAATATATTTTGTATGATAACAGATTTTTTGTTTTGGCCGCTTCCTGCATGAGCAGAGTCTAGCGCAAAACTAGCATTAGATAGAGGCAGTAGTTCTGCTGTATGCCGTTAGGTGGTGCTTTACAAACACTACTGTTTTGCAAAGAGGCAGCGCGCGCACTCTACTAACGCTCACCTCCCCAAGATGCTTTGCGCGCGTCGGCTTCATTTGTGTGCTACTGCGCAGGTACCCTGTCTTCTCCATTCCCCTCCCTCCTCCCTTTGCCTCTTTGCAAAACAGTAGTGTTTGTAAACCAAGCGTTGTTTTCCGCGGAAGCTACAGTTTGCGTAGTTAAAAATGGACCGTTGGTTAAAAAGTGGTTCGTTAAAACGACAAAGGCCTACAGATGAAGAGGAAGATAATGCATTTGATGTTCAAGCAAGTAAGTCAGTGACTCTCGAACCGATCTTGTCAGTGTCCATTGAACCTAAATCGTCGGCGTCCCTTGAACCTAACCCTTCCAAGATCAGTGTTAAGCTTACTGGAAAAATTAGATTAGGAATTAGGAATTAGATTTAGGATGAGGAATTAATGGGGGTCCTTGTCACAATAGCGGCTCGATGAGGGGTCCTCGAGAAAATTTTGTTGGGAACCCCTGATCTAGATAAATAGATGGAACATCATGAAAAGGTTACTACTGCTTGTTCTTATTAGACACTCAATTTCACATTAAGAGGGTGGAATTGGCGCACCAACCAACTCAGGATGAAGTATGGAGTGTGCAAGACTCTCAAGATTTCTGCTTAAAATCCTGCAAAACCACCAGGCACAGAAAGGACTGGGTGAACCCTGATGATGTTTCTAGAGCAGAGAAACCTCCATTTCCCAAGCACTCTGGTGGCAACTGTGTCTCCCTACTTTACAGGGGACAATCCTCTATTTGAAGGAGTCTTCTATAGGAAGGTCTGTCTAGTCCAGGTCTGTTTCAGTGATAAAGAACCATCAGAAAAGGGAGCAAAGGACCTGACGTTTCTCCACCACCTAGATAACAGACTGACACAGGTAACCTGGTCACAGTCTTTTCCTCTGCTGGGGAGGTGAAACTCGGAAAATTAAAATATCGTCGAAAAGTGCATTTATTTCAGTAATGCAACTTAAAAGATGAAACCAATATATGAGATAGATGCATGACATGCAAAGCAAGATAGGTCAAGCCTTTATTTGTTGTAATTGTAATTATTTGCCGGGTCAATTATAAATGGAATGGAATTAATGAAATGTAATAGCGATGTTTATTTTTGTATTATTGTAACTGTTTTATTATTGTGGAATTTCCAAAAGAAAGCATTTGTAAAAATTAAAAGAAAAATAAAAAAATAAAAAGTTGCATTACTGAAATAAATGCACTTTTCGACGATATTCTGATTTTCCGAGTTTCACCTGTACATGCAAATTGGCACATGCCGATCTAATGCAAATCTCTGCTGTCTCTTTTTGGGTGATGTATATGCGGCTACCCTAGGAAGCATTCTCACAATCATCTCCTTCCTCTCTGTGCTGTAGCTCTGCAATTATATACTGTATATATAGGGGTGTGTGTGTGTGTGCGTGTGTGTGTGTATATACTGCAAGCTTGAAGCAGAAGATCTCCTAACCTGTACCTGATGCTGATTGGCTTGCCCCTCCATGATGTCACTCCGAAGCCGGATCCCAATCCCCAGAGCAAATCTGCTCTTCTAAAACCACGGCAGCAAAAAGTCATGGGTGCATAAATGCAAACGTGGAGAAATTAAGGTTCTGAAGCCAGGAGGAAGCCAGGCTCACCCCATGGCAGAGGAGGGACGTGCCTTTTGTCTTACGTTACGCCGGCCCTCACCCTGTAGAACTGGTTTGCCAAGATGGATTAAGAGGAGACGTATCCAGAGTTAAACCATGACTGTTTGCTCTTGTGAGATGGGCTTCAAGAGCATCACCCATCCAAGACTAAGGGCAGCCAGACTAGGCATGATGTTGACTTCATCAATACAATTAATGTGCATGTGTTTTGTTACATAAGCAGATCTGGGACTCGTGAGGGTGGGAAGAATTAAATTCTCTCTCCCAGCTAAATTTGCCCCTCCAAAGGATCCACTTCCATTCCAGGGGATGCAAATACAGTGGTGCCTCGCAAGACGAATTTAATTCGTTCCGCGAGTGAGTCAATTTCTTTTGCGAAAAATTCGTCTTGCGAATTGCGGTTTCCCATAGGAATGCATGGAAATTTCTCTTTTTTTGCCCATAGGAACGCATTAATTAAATTTCAATGCATTCCTATGGGAAACTGCAATTTGCAAGACGAATTTTTCGCAAGACGAATTCGTCTTGCGAGTCACCATCAGATCGCAAGACGCATTCGTATTGCGAAAAATTCATCTTGCAGGGCATTCGTCTTGTGAGGTACCACTGTAGCAGCTCCGGAGAGTTGTTTTGTGTTCAGTTTAGCAGGGAGTGAAATAACTGAACTACCTCTCTGCACCCCGTAAGGTCCCAGGCTGCTTAGGCGTCTTTGAGGCCGGGGCTGTTGAAGTTCAGTAGCTCATTGTGACAGCCCCTAGACAGCCACACCCCAAGGAGTTGTTGTTGTTGTTTTTAAAGAAAAAAGCAGGTATCAATCCATTATATCAGCTGCTATCAACTTCTGACTTCCCCTGTGCTACAGTGAAACTTGAAAGCCTCATTATCACCTCATTCACTTTCCAGAGCAGTAACCCCGCCTCTCCTGTAGATGAGGTCATCGCTCTCACTCCGAGAAAAATCCCAGATCTGTACTCCCCTGTGTTCCCTTGCCCACGACACCCCTGCTTGCTTACATAACAAACAAAAAAACCCACATGCACTTTAATTTAATTCATGCCTAGTGTGCCCCTAAGATTCCTTTGTGAGTGTATCCTACTTCTAAACCACCCTGGCAGAGAGAGCAGCAGGATCAGACCAAGCCTGCACTAGGTATTGAGCCAAGGATGCTGAAGGCATTTGTCAGCTGCTGCCCTCCTTTCTGGGGCATATTCCAGCATAGGCAGGAGAAAACTGGCAAGCGGAGATGCCTGGTGCTTGGGCCAGCTGTATTTATCCGTGAGGATATGGTAGAGGCCATAGGGAGAGAGCCAGGACATCCGAAGGAGAGCACCTGCCGAAGGAGAGAGGGGGAAAGTAGCCGCAGTCATGTTCTGGAAACCTGTTAGATTCCTCCTGGGGACAAGGGCAGGGACACTGACTTGGGCCAAGGTTATGGGTGTCAACAGTGCTGCGCCGCTTCCGAGGCCTCGCGAGAAACCGGAAGTTGCACTGGAGTCCCGCGTTGTGGGTGCTAAGCCCAGGGCCCCCTGGAGCTGTCACCTATAGACGAGGGTGTTGCATTTTTCCTTTACAAATTTGTCTTTTGCAATTGCACTAGGCAAGTGCAGAATTTCATACAAGACTTGGGCCTGACTATGCAAAGGCCTGACTATGCGATCCTATGCAATAGTGTAGTGCCAAATTCAGAAGCAAAAGGTCCTTCATGACAGCCACAGCCCCTTCTAAAATGATACAACCTTTGAGGATAATACAATCATCATAAAATTAAACATGCATTGCAAACATCACTGCAGATCGCCATGTGTTGCCTTTCAGCTAGATCTACTATTTTCTGTGCATAATATTAATATTAATAATCATATAATTTTATCAATAATAATAATAATAATAACAATAATAATAATAATAAGTGAATTAGACTTCTTCTGAAAAGCTCTCTGCAGAAATAGTATCAGTCCTTTGACACCCCACCCCCCACCGCCAACCCCTCCCACTGGATCTCTGCTCTTATCTCCAACTCCCGCTGCAATCTCACCTTGTCTGTTGAAAAATGTTGTTGCCCGCTTCCAGAACAAAGCAACTTTGGGTGGGATTCTGCCCAGGAGTTCGATGATCCGAGCCACGTGATCTGAAAGGGGGGGAGGGGGACGGGACAAAGTTAGAAGCTTTACTGTACGGTTTCTCCTATCAAATGGAGTTTAAGAAGACAGGCTAGATTCTGACCTACCATCATCCCTGGAAAAATATTGCCCAGCCTGGGGATCAAAGAGACGGTCTCCAGTGGCCAGTTCAAAAACCTGCAGGATGACACACAACACACATTGAGTAAGTCCATTGTGAGCCAATTCATAAAGGTAAAGGGACCCTGACCATTAGTCCAGTCGTGACCGACTCTGGGGTTGCGGCGTTCATCTTGCTTTATTGGCCGAGGGAGCCTGCGTACAGCTTCCGGGTCATGTGGCCAGCATGACTAAGCCGCTTCTGGCGAACCAGAGCAGCACATGGGAACGCCGTTTACCTTCCCACTGTAGTGGTACATATTTATCTGCTTGCACTTTGACATGCTTTCTAACTGCTAGGTTGGCAGGAGCTGGGACCAAGCAACGGGAGCTCACCCTGTCACAGGGATTCGAACCGCCGACCTTCTGATCAGCAAGCCCTAGGCTCTGTGGTTTAGCCCACAGCGCCACCCGCGTCCCTTGAGCCAATTCATATGGCCAATAAATACATTTGTTTCTACAATACACTTAGCAGTTTGATCCGAATGACTGTAAATATTAAAATATGCACTTTATGTTTCTGAACCATTTTCACAATGAGTAAACTAGCAGAGAGAAAAGTGTGAGACACACACAGGAGTCTCCAGGCAGGTATGTGTATCGAGGGTAAAATCTCAACTATGGTCAATCTCAAAGGTGCCTCCAGGCTATTTTACAGGAGGGATTCCATTTTTTATATACAGTGGTACCTCGGTTTATGAACACAATTGGTTCCGGAAGTCTGTTCATAAACTGAAGCGTTCATAAACTGAAGTGAACTTTCCCATTGAAAGTAGTGGAAAGTGAATTAATCCATTCCAGATGGGTCCGTGGTGTTCATAAACTGAAAATTCGTAAAACGAGGTGTTCATAAACCAAGGTTCCACTGTATATATTTCTGTTTTAGAGTTTAGAATATTCATTTAAACAACCTTAAAACATCATTGACTTCCCTTCTTCTCTTTCCATGGTTGATTTTGCACAACACAAATCGCCACATGTTTTACATAAACCAAGCCATTCAGTATTCCATTATTACATCCATTATTTACACTGCTGAATTTATCTTAATGCTGCCATCGTTTTCAAGTGCAATTTCCCCCATATATTCCAAAAAAACATTTTCCAATCTTCTTTAAATGTATGTTCTTTTTGTTCTCTTATTCTGTGTGTTAGGTCCACAAGCTGCGTATATTCCATCAGTTTAAGTTGCCATTCTTCTTTAGTTGGGACCTCGCTCGTTTTCCTTTTTTGGGCTAACAAAACACAAGCCAAGGCAGTGGCATACATAAACAACCTTATTTGACAACTGGGAATTTCCACATGCCATAAATCTAGGGTTGCACATTTAAAGTGGATTGAAGCACTCTGTCGCCCTGGCACGAGAAATTCACAGATAAGCACAGCTTTTTTTGCAGCTTGCCGAGTGGCGAAAAATGAATGAATGAATGATGAATGGGAAGACATGTAAACACCCCACAAGCAAATCAGGGTGAAGGCAGGATGGCTGCTCATTGTCATATAACCACTCCAGAAACAAACCAGAATGAATGTTCAATAAATCCTGGACATAATCTAAGCACTGCATAAGATTTGTGCAAACAAATTGGGATGAACGTTGAGCAAAAAGGTCATTGGGAGGAGTCCCAAGGCTATCAGTTCATATCTCTGGCTGCCCAGTTCTTATCTTCCATGTTCTCCTTTTTGAATACAGTAGATGGTTGGGATTCTAAAGGCAAGAAGCAGCAGCAGTAGCAGCGTCATTGCCGGAGGAACATTCCTTACCAGGCACGCTGTGCTCCAGATATCCGCTGGGGTGCCGTAATCTAATCCGAGGAGGACCTCCAAGGCTCTGTAAGGCTGGGTCTGGATCTTCTTGGAGAAGGGCTTGTACTGGAACAAAAGGGACAACGGGCTGAGTGAGAGTGGGTGGCCCAGATGCACCTTTGGATAAGCAGGCGGCCTAAAACAGCGGCAAATCCTTGAAGACATAATACTGGGCAGGATTATTTTACTCATTTGTTCATTTCATAAGATTTAAAAACTGCTTGATAGCAAAACCAAAACCAAAACCACCCTCAAAGCAATTTACAAAACCATAAAAGGTTTAAAAGGTAAAGGTAAAGGACCCCTGTCTGTTAAGTCCTGTCGCGAACGACTCTGGGGTTGCGGCGCTCATCTCGCTTTACTGGCCAAGGGAGCTGGCGTTTGTCCGCATACAGTTTTTCCGGGTCATGTGGCCAGCATGACTACGCCGCTTCCGGCGAAAACAAAGCAGCACACGAAAACGCCGTTTACCTTCCCGCTGGAGCGGTACCTGTTTACCTACTTGCACTTTGACGTGCTTTCGAACTGCTAGGTGGGCAGGAGCAGGGACCGAGCAACGGGAGCTCGCCCCATTGCGGGGATTCGAACCGCCGACCTTCCGAACGGCAAGCCCTAGGCTCAGTGGTTTTATTAAGGATGCAGACCTGGGAGTAAGCCCCACTGCAGTCAACAGCACATGGTTAGGACTGTACTTTTCAGAGGAGGTATATATATACCTCCGTATATAGCAGTTTGGGGGGCGACAACAGGTGGAGAGGGCTTTTGCCTTAGAATCAGTGCTTTTCTTCTTACAAAAATGTTTAGGGGTATTCTCATTTTCCTACTCATATTGAAATACTGCCCCCCCCAATGAGGCCAAACTTAGATTCACAAAAATGTTTAGGGGGTATGCGTTACCCCCCCCCCCCCCGCGCGTCCCCCAAGAAAAAAGCACTGCTTAGAATCATAATACCGGTAATAGAATTGTGGGGTTGGAAGGGACCACAGGGGTCATCTCGTCCAACCTCCTGCAATGCAGGAATCTTTGGCCCCATGTGGGACTCAAACCCACAACCCTGAGATTAAGAGTTGTATGCTCTACTGACTGAGCTATGGGGCTGCCTTCCTGCTCAACTTGGTGGCATCTGATAGTCCACTGGGGGAAAGGGAGTGCTGGACTAGAGGGGTATTTAGACAGAGCTGACCGGGCTCTTCTTACATATTCACACTTGCCTGTCCTGATGTTCATGGCTGCCTTTTCCCCAGCTTAAAAGACCAGTGGCGTAAAGGTAAAGGAGCCCCTGACCATCAGGTCCAGTCGTGTCCGACTCTGGGGTCATGGCGCTCATCTCGCTCTATAGGCCGAGGGAGCCGGCGTTTGTCCGCAGACAGCTTCCGGGTCATGTGGCCAGCATGACAAAGCTGCTTCTGGCGAACCAGAACAGCTCACGGAAACACCGTTTACCTTCCCGCCGGAGCGGTCCCTATTTATCTACTTGCATTTTGATGTGCTTATGAACTGCTAGGTGGGCAGGAGCTGGACCGAGCAACGGGAGCTCACCCCGTCGCAGGGATTCGAACCGCCAACCTTCTGATCAGCAAGCCCTAGACTCTGTGGTTTAACCCACAGCGCCACCACCTGCAACACAGCCTTGGGCAGAAAGCTCTTGTATTTTGTTCTTGGCAGGTGGCAAAGGGACAGATGCCTCTGCCAAGTTTTAGTTTCTCATTTTTCCAATTTCAATTGGATTGTTTTAAAATGAAGATTGAATAAAAATGTATCATTTTTTCCAGCTTCTATGGTAGTTTGTGATTTATTTTTTTGTATAAAAATGAAGCTCCTCATTAAAAAGTCATCAGCATTTTTTATACGAGTTTCTCCTACACACACATTTCTGTGAGGTTATTCCCCAATATTCATATATTTTGGAATCAATTTCCTCAAATACAATGCACTTTTGTACATTATTGTCTCTATGAACTTTTATGCATGCTTGGCACTAATACAGTGGTAACTCGCAAGACGAATGCCTTGTGCAACGAAAAACTCGCGAGACGAAAGCGTCTTGCGATGTTTTTGGTGACTCGCAAGACAAAGTTTTCAATGGCCGTGCTTCGCAAGATGAAATTATCGCTAGACGAAGCGACTCGCGGCACAAATTAATTTTGTCTTGCGAGGCACCACTGTATCTGCATTTTTTTTGGCAGGGCAACACATGACTTGGCTGGAAAACTGCACAAGATTCAGAGAAGCAAAATTTTGAAGCAAGAAGAAGAAGAGGAGGAGGAGGAGTTTGAGTTTGGATTTGATATCCCACTTTATCACCACCCAAAGGAGTCTCAAAGCGGCTAACATTCTCCTTTCCTTTCCTCCCCCACAACAAACACTCTGTGAGGTGAGTGAGGCTAAGAGACTTCAGAGAAGTGTGACTAGCCCAAGATCACCCAGCAGCTGCATGTGGAGGAGCAGGGAAGCGAACCCAGTTCACCAGATTACGAGTCCACCGCTCTTAACCACTACACCACACTGGCTCTCTTCAGTTTGAAGAGTTGAGCGCTCAGTTTGAGCGTTGTTGCGGATCATGCAAATTGAGTGTGTTCACCTTTAAGCACGAACTGACGGATTTCCCCTCCATCCCTACTACTTGTGGCGGTCTTGTCAAAAAGCTTAACTAGCCAGCTATGGGGTGATGCCCTCCCTGGTGCACTTCAAGGGAGAGCAATGTACTAACAAGCAACGATGGCAGAAAAGGGATGGGTGGCTGTGCTCTCATAGACTCACCGTCCAGCAGGCACTTCCCAGGTCCGCAATTTTCACTCCCAATTCCATGAGGTTGCAGCAATCCAGGACAGCAGCCACGTCCTCCCCTGGACAGAACCAACACGAGGAAATAAGCTCCGGAGGCAATAGAAAACCGTAGGTTATATATCCCTTATTGCACCTGTATTTCACACCAGCCCTGACTCAACAGCAGCAGTGTGAGATCTCATCCCGACGGAAACCAATTCCGAAAGAAGACCATAAATGTATCTTGCAAGCTTCAGCCCAGGAGGGGTCAGCTGCAAATTATAGCACAGCAGACCCTCCAAGTGCCCCTATTTTCCAGAGACAGTCCCGGATTTACAGAAGCCATCCTGGTTTCTGATTTGATCCCAGAATGTCTTGCTTTTCCTTAGGACATCCCTATATTAATTGGAGAAATGTTGGCAGGTATAGAGTCATGCGACCCCCGAGCCAAGGAGATAAGTAACTATACCTTTAGAAGGCAGCCCTGTATAGGGAAGGTTTTTTTAAAAAAAACATTTAATGTTTTGCTATGTTTTTGTATAGGTTGGAAGCTGTCCAGAGTGGCTGGGGCAACCCAATCAGATGGATGGGGTATAAGTATTATTATTATTATTATTATTATTATTATTATTATTGAATAGGATGTCCCTAGTTTCATTACAGAAATGCTGGAGGGTATGGCATAGGCCAGGCATCCCCAAACTTCGGCCCTCCAGATGTTTTGGACTACAATTCCCATCATCCCTGACCACTGGTCCTCTTAGCTAGGGATCATGGGAGTTGTAGGCCAAAACATCTGGAGGGCCGCAGTTTGGGGATGCCTGGCATAGGCATTGCCACCCTCTCCCAATTAACCTCCATCTCCTGAGTTGGCAACCCTAGGGCCTGCCCACCACCAGCATGCGGCTCCAGAAGTTAACCCGCAAGGGGCTGCAGCCCTTGACCTAAGAAAAATGGTTCCCCACCCCTGGCCAGAAGTGACCAAAAAGGGATTCCTCAGAGTTCCTGGGTGGACGTGCTCTCCCCTTCCAAACAAACCGCGGCCTTTTCTCCTGCGCGGCGTACCTGGCCTCTTGGGCTCGGCTCCTGTGCCGTGTTCCTGGAAAGCCACCTTGTGGAGAAGCGTCTGCAGGCTCCCTTCCGCGACGCAGAGCAGGATGTTCTCCGGTTTGATGTCTGCATGGATGATGCGACACTCCTTGTGCAAGAAATGCAAGCCTTGGAGAACCTGCCGCGAAGCAGAGGCAATCAGTGGCCCAAAGCTGTTCCATGTGTATTGCGTTGGTATTTTTGCGGTACTGAAGAACATAAAGAAGAAACTCCAGAGTTGGAGAGTGGGGCTCAGAGGCATGGTGGTCTGTGGGGTGTTTGGAGATCGAAGACCCATATCTCTTTCTGCAGCAGGGCCCCTGTCTCCAGCACCCTAGAGCCACATACCTGCCAAGTTCCTCTCTGAAAAATAAGGGACCGGACCAAAATCAGCATACCGGAAGTAGCGCGGCAGCCATTTTGGAACTGGGCGGAGCATGCTCAGAAGTGACTTTTGATGCTGCTGTGCCCAGTTCCAAAATGGCTGCCGCACCAGAAGTTGCACCAAAATAAACCAGGGGAAAACAAAAAAATCCGTTTTTTCGGCTGGAGACAGCTGGAAAAACGGGGGTTTCCCGGGGAAAACAGGAGACTTGGCAGCTATGTAGAGCCGTACGATCAGCATGGAAGGGGAGCTGAGAAGAAGTCTTCTCACCCTTTGGGCTGACTGGAGCTCATTAGAGTCACAGGGGATGTGAGTTAGCCAAGGAGGATTGGCTCCTGGGATCACTCTGGAGAAGGCGTGTGGAAAGAAGTAGAGTCGCTCTCTATGTCCAAAACTAAGTATTTAGGAACACTGAAAACACAAGGGGCTTCCAAGGGAATGCTGTGCAAGTTCTATAATGTACAAAACGCCAGACACTCCAAAAGAATATCTCCAAATCAAGATACTGGGTGTGTATCTGAAGAAGTGTGCATGCACACAAAAGCTCATACCTATGACAAACTTAGTTGGTCTCTAAGGTGCCACTGGAAGGATTTTTATTTATTTATTTTTTGACTGCGTCAGACCAACACGGCTACCTACCTGTAGAACTAATCTCCAAATCAGTTGCTCATGTATGTGCACAGAAAATAAACAGAAGTAGCTAAAAGGCAACACCTTGCATTGGTCGTTGTAATGCATCTGTGAGTATTATTATTGTAGAATTATAAGATTATTGTATAATCTTAGAAGGGGGTGTGGCTATCATGAAGAGGCCCTGCGCTTCTGAATTTGCTGCTACGGTACGGATAGGTATTTGCCTTTAAAAAAATCTGTCATGGACTGGATGTGCGGACACCTCAGGAAGGAAAAGGAGGGTGTAGCATTGACTGGCTGTGATTGGCGGGAAGTATGGGAGACCTCCGGATTGGCCTTGTTAAGTCTCTCATTCCGGGAGAAAATAATTCTGCACATGCTCAGAAACACCTAGGTGCCAGAGTCGCTTACCAACTTTGCACATGACACAGGAGGGGGATGTGCCAGGGACTCAAGCAGCCCCTGCGGAGGGGGCGGAAACAGCCCGATTTCCATAACCCGCAGCGACTTTTCCCCTTCAGTTTTTGGAGGGGAAAAGTGCGGGTTATGGTCTGTAAAATACGGTAAAAATTTTTTGCTTCGGGGGGGCAGCTGCCCCCCCTGCCCCTCGCTGGGTATGCCCATGAATGGGAAGACACATGAATTTATACTGAGCATGCATGGATTCTGGTGAGGCCGGGGCTATGAAGAGTTCTCCCCTCCAGCCACCCAAGGCATCATTTGCTGCAACTGTTGCCTGAGAAACATCCCCACAGCAACTGCCTTGGTGCATCTTGGCCGGCCCTGATGCTGCCTGGCTCAGCTCTCCAGGTAACCCTGTACTTACTTACCTGTTGCGTTGCTTTCTTCACAAAGGGCAACGGGAGGCCCTGGACTCCTTGGCTGCTCAGCAGAGACTGCAGAGAAGGCCCCAGCAGCTCAAACACTAAGCACACATGTGGGAGGAGAGATTGTCAGGGATCCAGTAACTGGGAAACTGCTGGAATTTGGTTCACTTCAGCCGCAGCTCCCCAGGGTCTCATGCAGAGGGAGTGGAGGATGTGAGAAACAGCTTCCAGAGAACTGTGTCCCAGAAGGAAAGTTAACTGGGAGAGATCATCAGGGGGTTTGCGCTGGGTGTTCACCAGTATGCAGATGATAACCAGCTCTACCTCTCCTTTAAATCGGAACCAGTGAAGGCGGTGAAGGTCCTGTGTGAGTGCCTGGAGGCGGTTGGAGGATGGATGGCAGATATCAGACTGAGGTTGAATCCTGACAAGACAGAAGTACAGTGGTACCTCGGTTTGCGACCGCAATCCATTCCGCGGAGGCGATTGCTCGCTGAAGGCACGCTTCTGCGCGTGCGCGAAGCGCTGATAGAGCGCTTCTGTGCATCTGACGCCGCAGAACCCGGATGCAAACCCTTCCGGGTCCGTGGCATTCGCTCACCAAAGTGTTCGTAAATGGAGGTAGTCGTAAACCGAGGTTCCACTGTACTGTTTTGGGGGGACAGGGTGGGTGGGGGGTGGGGGGACTCCCTGGTCCTGAATGGGGTACCTGTGCCCCTGAAGGACCAGCTGCACAGCCTGGGAGTCATTTTGGACTCACAGCTGTCCAGGGCAGCTGTCTACCAGCTCCATCTGGTACGCAGACTGTCTTGCCAAAGTGGTGCATGCTCTGGTTATCTCCCGCTTGGACTACTGCATTGCACTCTACATGGGGCTACCTTTGAAGGTGACTCGGAAACTACAACTCATCCAGAAGCGGCTACCAGGGACCATATAACACTGGGCGGCTTCCAACAGAAATATTAAAATACAATAATTTATTAAACATTAAAAGCTTCCCTAAACAGGGCTGCCTTCAGATATCCTCTAAAAGCCTGGTAGTTGTTTTTCTCTTTGACATCTGGTGGGAGGGCGTTCCACAGGGCGGGTGCCACTACCGAGAAGGCCCTCTGCCTGGTTCCCTGCAACTTGGCCCCAAACGGCTTCAGCCCAGTATACCTAAATGGCATCTGTCCAGTATACCTGAAGGAGCGTCTCCAGCCCCATTGTTCTGCCCGACACTAAGGTCCAGCTCCGAGGGCGTTCAGGCAGTTCCCTCACTGCAAGAAGTGAGGTTACAGGGAACAAGGCAGAGGGCCTTCTCAGTAGTGGTGCCTGCCCTCCCATTAGATGCCAAGGAAATAAACAACTATCTGACTTTTAGAAGACAACTGAAGGCAGCTCTGTATAGGGAAGTTTTTAATGTTTGATGTTTCACTGTGCTTAATGTTTTTAATTTGTTGGAAGCCGCCCAGAGTGGCTGAGGCAACCCAGTCAGATGGGCAGCATATAAAGGAAAATACAGTCAAACCTTGGTTATCGAATGTAATCCATTCCGGAAGGCTGTTCGGCTTCCAAAATGTTTGACAACCAAGGCGCGGCTTCCGATTGGCTGCAGGAGCTTCCTGCACTCAAGTGGAAGCCGCGTCGGATGTTCGGCTTCCAAAAGCATTCAAAAACCGGAATACTTAATTCTGGCTTTTCGGAGTTCGGGAGCCAAAATGTTCCAAAACTGAGGCATTTGGGAACTGAGGTTTGACTATAATGATGTTGATTATTATAGCGAATTCCGTTAAGGACAGCTGGGTGTGTTAGGACAGCAGCTTAGTACAATAGCAGTGGAAATGTCCAACCTTGTTTAAAAGCAATGCCCTGTCCAGCTTTTTGTGCCCTTGTATTGCATTATCTACCAGTCAAAGGATATGGAAGCCATTGTCTCCAATCATTTTGAAATCGTCCAGGAAGTGGATGACATGGTCGCTGGCTTGGTCTCTCCTCCTCTTGCTGTTCACCTGCAGAAATATAAATAAGGAGTGTGCACAAATTACTTTTATGAGGCCTTTGACAGCCTCCGGATGGCTTGCGATTAGAGGAGGTATCAACCGTGTTTGAAATGGCCCATTAACGTAGGAATGGCATCATTAGTAGTACTAGTATTAATTATACACCTTTCATCTTGAGCTCCTAGGGCTGGTTACGATAATTTAAAAAACAGTGTTAAAACAGTTTAATACAGCTTGCAATATTTTTTAGGTGTGCCCTAAAAATATGCATCTCAAGGGTCATAACCTTCAGGGGGTTTGGAAGAAAAGAGCTGGTTTGCAGGGGTAGCTAGTTCAGGAGGGCGAACAGCAGGGCTGTCTTAAGCATGCCCGGCGCCGGGAGGTGGCTCTGGGCGCGGCGCTGCTTTAGCGCAGCATGGCGGAGGCGGGCAAGGGCGGCGAGCTGATGCCGGGAGGCGCTGCGCCCAGCCTCCGCCTCTTCCCTGGCACCCCTGCCACTAGCCTCTATGGGTAAGATGCCCCTGGCGAACAGGGCACTTGTCCCACCAAGCTCAGTCCTCTTCCAGCCCCTACCTATCAGCCTTCTCAGTTTATCAGTCCATAGGGTGGTACCAGCTAACGGCTCCGCCACCCCCGTCTCAGCATTGCACTCAGCAGGGGAGAGGATGAAACACAGCTGGTTCAGGTTGGCTCTGCCTGCCGTCAGCTCCGTCGCCACCTACTGTTGGCCTCCTGCCTTACACCCTACCGGCCCCAATGGGCCACCAGTCCCCCAACTGGCGGTTTGTTACCTACGCAGCGAAGGAGCATGACTTCATCCAGGGCTGCCTCAGCAAAATCCTCCCCGCCCTTGGGCACCTTGACAGCCACACACCTCTTCTTCCTGAAAGATGATGCATAGATTGAGAGCGAGAACTGATCTCCGGGCTCTGAACTGTTTTGCAGCCCTCTTCCAACTGTTTCAAGGATGGGTTCAAACCTCTCCACCCAGTCAGCAGAAGATCCTTGACCAGGCACTCCTTTCCTCACCCCCCATGATATAGCAGCCTACTTTGGAAGGTTGTTGTGAGGAGTAAACGATATGAGGGGCCTCGTGTTTGCTGCCCTGAGCTCCTTTGAGGAAAGGCCAGCCCTTTCTCAGCCAACAGAATGTGTTCCTACCACATGACTGGCCTCTGTAGTTTGGAGCAGGCCATTTTTGTTTACTTACCCCAAGTCTTGGCAAAGCCAGACCGTTGAGAAGTAGCCGCACCCGAGATTCTGCGCTACGTGGTACCTTCCATTGAACACCTCTCCTTTCCTCACGGGATAGTAACCTTCTGCACAAAGGAAGGGAGGATGAACAGGCGTTAATGAAAGACAGCAAGAGACTTAGGCTCTGCAGGTCATGCAATAGTATAAATCTTCCAAGGCTGAAGAGTGGAAGGTGTGAAGCCTCCGATGGTAAGAATTTGAGAGATTCCCTGCAATTCTGTTCATAGAGACATAGTGGACTACGCAATCTGGCGAAAACATCCCTATCTTCTATATTACACCTGTATTCTCCCATTCTAGTAAACAGGGTATGATTTATGGAATGACAAAGAAACAGCTATTTCTGTATTCCCCCCCCCTCCAAAAAAAGGAAAAATAGAGAAAATAGGGTGCCGATATGGCAGCAACCCAGATATGCTTGGTGCCAAAGGAAAATTACTTTTATGGCAACAGAAGTGTGCATGCACACGAAAGCTCATACCAAAGTATAAACTTAGTTGGTCTTTAAGGTGCTACTGAAGGAATTTTTTTATTTTGCTTCTACTCAGACCAACACGGCTACCTACCTGTAACTAGTTTTATGGCAACAGATTAGTTTTTAATTAATAGTTCTACTTGGGTGGGGAAAACAGCTGTTTGGTGATGCTGGCTCATTTGCTGGTTGTTATGTACTGCTGATTGGTTCGCAGGAGCCACCCAATCCAGCTCCAGGTGGAAGTGAATCAGCAACCTGATTGGCCTGCAGGAGCAGCCAATCAGGCTGCTGGCATAAGTCAATCCGCAACCTGATCAGCCCACAGGTGCAGCCCTGAAGTAGCCAATCACGCAAGGCCCATTGTGTAAAGAATGAATTTCACTGATGGAAAAGCTGGTTGTTATAAAATTGTGACCAGCTTCTCCCCCCCCCCCCCCCGGCTAGGAGCAATAGCTGGTGTGCAATGAGTGCCTGGCGTGCTCTGGTCCATGGGGTCACGAAGAGTCGGACACGACTAAACGACTAAACAACAACAACAATCATGTGTCTGGGAATGATAGGAGCTGTGGACAGTCCATCTTGGGGGAAGGCCGAATTGGACATTGTGGAGGGGTTCACCTGCGGCCCTCTTGTTATTGCTGGACTTCCTCTCCCATCAGCCACAGCCAGCCGGGCCAGTGCTATGGGATGATGGGGTTGGAGTCCAACAACATCTGGGAGGGCCACAGGATAGCCACCCCCCAAGGAGACCAACCTGCATTCTTTAGCTGCAATTCACAGGGGGGGTGGACTGGATGACCATTGGGGTCCCTTCCACGCAGTCTATGTCCCCTGACTTTTCTGGATCCATTTGCCCATCTGACTAGCAGCCGGAAATATTCCCTCATCTATAAAGCTTTCTGGATAACCTTTTGCTGGCTGCTGTATCTCAACCTAATTGACCTTCCGCGTAGACGAGGGTAGGGAGCACAGCCTCCTTTGAGGGGGTGATAAATGTCACAAAGAAATTAAATGACACAGCTTGGGGCAAGACCTGTGCCTGCCACTTCCTCCCAACTTACCTGCGCAGGAGGCCGAGGCCTCCTTCTGCCACTCACACCCATCCATAGCAGGTGTGCAGCCCTCTCTCTCAAGGATGCTCAGAATTCTCCAGGGTTGAAGAAGCTTCACATCTAAGGGCAGAAACATTTAACTCTTACCCCTCAAGCTGCAAAGCTAACTGAACAGAACTCTGCCTTAAGCCATCACTGCAAAGACCACTTTGTCAGGTGAAAATAATTCAGAGGAATTCTGCAGTTCTACAGCATGGAGAGGGGGAATCTGTAGAGGTCACAGGATTCCGATGCCCAACAAGGCCAACTGTCAGAGGGTCGTCGTGGCCACTCTAGAGTAACTCCTCTTGAGTCCAGTTTGTCTTTAAAGACGTTTATTGTGCTATTTATTTACAGTGTAGAGACAGCTTAAAACATGGGGGAAATGTTTAAGCTTTTTTTTTTGTTAACTTTGTTTATGTTAAATATGTATTCTGTAGTTGACCTTCTTTGTAATGTTTTATTTTGAAATCTTTAAGATGATATTTCAGTTTTCTGCTAATTACCGTATGTTGCTTTGACTGTACAGTCATACCTCGGTTTGAGAACGCTCTGGTTTGAGTACTTTCAGTTTAAGTACTCCGCGGACCTGGAAGTGTTTACTTCCAGGTTCTGTGACACGCACATGCGCAGAAGCGATCTGCGCAGTTCGTGCATGCACAGAAGCGCTCTAGTGGCGCGTTGCGCATGCGCGCTATCGGCGCTCGGTTTAAGTACTTTTTGGGGAGTGAATGGCACCCCGGAACCAATTGAGTACTTAAACCAAGGTACCACTGTATACTAGGGCGTGTTGGTTTTTTCCACCTTTAAAAATCCTGATTTGAGGGGTGTTAAAAAGTTGTGGTATGATGAGGTAATTTGAAATCTATTTTGGTTCCTTGTAAATCTTGAGAGAACTACAATACAGTGGTACCCCACAAGATGAATGCCTCATGCAACGAAAAACTCACAAGATGAAAGTGTTTTGCGTTGCGCGAGGCGACTCGCAAGACAAAGTTTCCTATGACCACGCTTTGCAAGACAAATAGGAATGCATTAACTAAATGGGTAGACCGGGTAAACCGGGAAAATTTTTAACCATGCTTTGCAAGGTGAGTTTTTTGCTATACAAAGTGACTTGCAGAACAAATTAATTTCATCTTGCAAGGTACCACTCTATCTTGTCATCAATTTTAGGCACTTAGCAACATCGGTTTTCATCAAAATTGGGGAATAACCTAGATGTTTAGAAATGACAGAAAAATTTAAAAAATGTAAAAAAAGGAGGAACTTTTCACATAGAGATTTACCAAGCAAGACCTCAAGATTTACAAGGAACCAAAATAGATTTCAAATTACCTCATCATACCACAACTTTTTAACACCCCTCAAATCAGGATTTTTAAAGGTGGAAAAAATCAACACGCCCTACTGTATACGCTATATTTGACTTTCTTCAGAAATGTTTGATTCTGGATTGTTTTATTGATGTTTTAATATGCTGCAAAGCGCTTTGAGATTAAAGGTATAAAGGTAAAGGGACCCCTGACCATTAGGTCTAGTCGCGGACGACTCTGGGGTCATGCCGCTCAGTTCCCTTTACTGGCCGAGGGAACCAGCGTATAGCTTCCGGGTCATGTGGCCAGCATGACAAAGCCGCTTCTGGCAAACCAGAGCAGCGCACGGAAACGCCGTTTACCTTCCCGCCACAGCGGTCCCTATTTATCTACTTGCACTTTGATGTGCTTTCGAACTGCTATATTGGTAGGAGCTGGGACCAAGCAACGGGAGCTCACCCCGTCACAGGGATTCGAACTGCCAACCTTCTGATCGGCAAGCCCTAGGCTCTGTGGTTTAACCCACAGCGCCACCCGCATCATAAAGCGGTATAGAAATGAAATAATAATGATAATAATGATAATAATAATAATAATAGCTGATGCTTAATGATATTGTTAAAAATAACAAAAATGTAATACAAGGTTAATTATAGGGAATGGAACGCGAATTAGAAATAACTGGGGGGGAATGCAGCAACAAGAGGAAATTATGGGGACATCAAGAACGGAGTGCGGGAAGCCGATGTTTGGAAAAATGGTATTAAATTTGTTTTAAATTGCAACATTAGGAAAAATCAATAAAAATGATTTGGTTGGCTCCGAGCAGGAGCTTGCTGGTTCAGAACCTGGAGGTGGAAGGAAGACAAGAGATGGGAGTATCTGCTGCCTTATACCATTGGCCCATCTAGCCTGGAGCTGCTTACACTGACTGGCAGTGGCTCTCCGCGGTCCCTGGCAGGAGGTGCCTACCTGGAGATGCAGAGCACTGAGCCTCGTCCTTCCCTCTCTCTTCCCCAGCTGTTACGACTTTCCAATCCTCCTGGGCTTTTGCTTCCCCTTGAATTCTGAGAGTTGGCCTGGCAGGAGAATTCCTAGCATTTCTGATAGGGTCATGGCAGAGATTATTTCAGGGGGGCTGCACTGGGCCTGAGCTTTTCAAAATGACGGCAGCTATGCCCGTTCTGCTTTCCGCACTCCACTGAGCTGGACCAAGGCCAGGCTGAGAGCTCAGCTTCCTGGCTGCCCTTCCTTGGATTTTCAGATGGGATTAGTGAGGATTGCAAGGAAAGGCCCAGGGAGGCTTCCCTGCTGAAAGACTGCCCTGGCCTTCTGCTGGGAGCTCTCAGATCACCTTCTCCAGGCGAGGAGAAAGGAGAGGCTGTTCTCGCACGTTCAAGAGTTTCACATGTTGCACAGTTCAAACGTTTCAGAGTCTTTGGGAGGATGGAGCCCTGCACGTCCGTCATGTAGCAAACCCATTTTAGCAGCTGCAATGTTAGCACAGATCTGGTCCAAGATGAATGTTAGAATTATTCCAGTTCAGGTTGTCCGGTAGCTACAGCAATCAAATCAACCTCGTGTTTGCGAGGAACAAAACGGACGGCACCACCAGCCAGCTTTCTTCCTCCTCTCCTCCCCTTCTCCGCTTTACTTACCATCTAGCCTGATGAAGAGTTCTGCAGAACTAAAAAGCTTGCCCATTAATGGTCATGTGGGCATTTCCCCCCCTTGCAAAAAACCTGACCCTTCCAACGCTGCTTGCTTGTGGATGCACCTTTCTTTCAAGATAAGTATTTAAACATCAGGAAGAACTTTCAGACAGTAAGTGCGGTTCGGCAGTGGAACAGACTCCCTCTGGAGGCGGTGGACTCTCCTTCCTTGGAGGTTTTTAAGCAGCGGCTGGATGGCCATCTGTCATGGATGCTTTAGCCGAGATTCCTGCATCCCCTGGGGGTTGGACTAGATGACTCTTGGGGTCCCTCCCAGCTCTACAATTCTACGATTCAATCTAAGTGTTTCATTGGTTAGCGATATAAGAGTCTGGGGATCAAGAGCAGTGCCCAAGCTTGGAGTTTCTGAACTTCCTCCCCCTACTTTCTGTGCCCTCTGCAAAATTACAGAGCCAAACGACAGTGACTTAGGTATACAATCCCTACGTAAAAATGCGTGAAACTTACCTTCATTGCGGTTCAGGACTTAACCAGCCCCGATCGTTCCGTTCTCACCCAGGGAAAGGCAGCTTGCAGGCTTGCCAGGCTTCCGAGCTCTGGGGAGACTCGACCAACCAGCTCCCACTGCTTCCCTTTTTAGTCCCTGTTGCTGGAAAGGAGGCGGGGGGGAGGGGGGCGTCCCAAGTCCCCCAGCATAGCTGTGGTGAGGATAGAGGGTCAGGATTGGATCGCACTGAAGTCTGTGGAAACACACGGTGCTTCGATACAGTTCACGGAGCCGGGACAGCTGGGAGGGTCTCGTTTTACCATCCCTTTTCAACCCTACACCTGTTGGAATAGCTTCCTGCTATGCTCTCTAATACTTTCCTGGCTCCATCTCTGCCCAGCAAAACCCGGAATCTCCAGGGTGTATATTTATAGATCAGCAGTGACTGATTGCCGAGATGGAAATGCAAACTTTTGCATTGTGCAAAATGCAGACCTGTGCCTGGAAGAGCAAGTCTCAATGATGTCGGAAAGACTTATGTCTGAGCAGGCAGGCATAGCGCTGTGTGTTAATAAGCATACTAATACAAAGATTATTATTATTTAAATAAATCAGAATTTACAGATTGCTAATACATGCTACCTTATTACTGATAAAAGTATTTGTATACCGCTGTCACACAAAAAGGCTTACAGCAACAGAAACCGTACAATAAAAAGCCATTTAAAAACAGAAATCAGCTGTTATGGAAAGACTGGTTCTTAATTGCCTGCATAGGCCTGGCAGAATAGAAATGTTTCCAGGAGGCACAGAAGGATCCTGCTGAATCTCAATTGGCAGGGCGTTCCACAGGACTGGGCCAATGCCACGAAAGGCTCCGTTTCTTCTTGTTGTTAAATGAGCCTCGCCAACTCGGGGAATGAAAAACCAACGCTCCTGCGGATGATCTCAGCAATTCAGCCAAGATCAACCTTGGGACTAAGGCCTAATGAACTCAGAAGAACTTGCGCCTGAATCCCTGGGCTTACCGGTGCCATACTACTTGTGCTATCACCAACATGGCCTCGTCACTTGCCGTTGCTTTTATGTAATTGCCACTGTCCTTTTTGCACTTTGCTTCCCTCCAGCATCACTCTACTCCAGCCCCCCATTCCCAAGCTATATATGCCTGCTGCATCTGATGATTGCACAATAATACATTTGCCGGTCTTTACGGTGCCACAAGACTCTCCATTGTTTGAAATATAGATACAGACCATCCTCTAGCAAAGGGTCCTACATTGTGCCAAAGGAAGACAAACCCAGGACACTTCTGCCTTGAAAATTAAGAACCAAGACAACCATTAACTCTGATGGCAAAACAGTGATGTCAAGGCAGTGGTTGTTTTTAAAGAAACTGTCTCGGCAACTGCACTTGTGAACTCTGAGGGTGCATTCAGACATGCCTACTAAAAGAACCCGCTCCATGTTTTTTCTGCTGCAGGGAGGACTCTTGCTTCCTCTTACTTTCATCCTTCTAATGACAACACCCAAAACCGGCTTAAAATCCAATGCTGATTTTCATTTAAAAAACAACAACATTTCTTTTAAAAAATCAGGTGGTTAGCACAGGGGTCAGCAAACATTTTTCAGCAGGGGGCTGGTCCACTTTGTGGGCCTTGTGGGGGGCCGGACTATGTTTTGGAAAAAAATATGAACAAATTCCTATGCCCCACAAATAACCCAGAGATGCTTTTGTAATAAAAAGGACACATTCTACTCATGTAAAAACATGCTGATTCCTGGACCACCTGCGGGCCGGATTTAAACCTTGCTCCAGACAAGGGGAGTGGCAGCAGCATGCTTGTCTTCTGTGACAGATTCTAAGCCAACCTAGCATGGAAGAGGCACGGTTCAAATGAGAGTCTTCCTGATTGGTAGCTCAGTCTCTTAGCCACTAGTTTTCATTGTGGTCCCCTGCTTGTGGAATGCCTTCTTGAGAGAGGCTCACCTGCCAATCCATCACACTGTGGCCTTTCTGACCTTTTCATTTTCCCAGGCTAGTTTAAAGGGTAATAGCCCCAAAAGCTTTGGTTATTGTGGCTTGATAGTAGCGTAGGAATGCTGGTGCTCAACAAAAGAGGTTTAAAGACTCTCTCAAGGCAAATCTTTAAAAATGTAGCATAAACACCGACATCTGGGAAACTCTGGCCTGCGAGTGCTCCAATTGGAGAACAGCCTTTACCAAAGGTGTCATGGGCTTTGAAGAAGCATGAACTCAGGACGAAAGGGAGAATGTGCTAAGAGGAAGGCACGCTTGGTAAATTCACACCATGATCAATTCCCGTCGGGAAACCAATGTCCCCACTGTGGAAGGACATGTGGATCCAGAATTGGCCGCCACAGTCACTTACGGACCCATTGTTAAAACCGTGTTTGTGGAAGGCAATCTTACTTGGCTACGAGTGATTGCCAGAGAAGAAGAGTAGATGAACGAAGTGAACATAAAAGCAGCAAGGTAGCAAAATTTAAAATTCCGTGCGCACAATAGTAACTCAGGGAAAAACAAATACAAAAAAACAACCCAGCAACAGTTGTGGTAAGCCTTTGATATAAGTTTTTAAACTGCAATGTGCGTTACATACACACCTTCGGCAGCAGATGAGGCTAAGAGAAGATCAAATTAAGGTATTATCATGGAGACAGACAGTTAAGTCGTATATCCATAGCAGTGACCGAAGGAGAAATGACGTCTGGGAGGAGCACAGAGAGAAGAAATGCCATGGTGTACCTGAAACAGCAGGAAAACTGTTTCTGTTTCAGTGTATCTGAAGAAGTGTGCATGCACATGAAAGCTCATACCAAAGACAAACTTAGTTGGTCTCTAAGGTGCTACTGGAAGGAATTGTTTTTTATTTTTTGTTTCAACAGGATAACTGGACGCCTTCATCTGCCCCAGCTGAAACAAAACATGTCTCTCCCACTTCGGTCTCTACAGCCACAACGGGCGCTGCAACTTTCCAACATCTTGACCTCACCCCCAAAGCACATTCAGGGCTGGTGCTAGGGTTTTTTGCGCCCTAGGCGAGATCACCTTCTGGTGCACCCCCGGCGTCTGCCTCCTCCCTGCAGACCTGGCCCAGCCTTCACCCCCTTCCCTTCCCAGCGCCCCTCCCGCTTACCTGCGACGTCGACGGCTGGGTTGCTCTGGCCACCCTCGGGCTTCAGCCATGGGCACAACAGCAGCTGCTCCTGCCTGCCCAAGAAGTAGAGCACGGTGCCGGCGCCTGGAGCCGAAGGCCCGGCTCTGGCGCGCGCCACGGGAAGGGGCTGCTCTCGCCCCATATGTCCTCCACATGCTGCTGCCCTCGGCACTCTGGGCACCCCTGGGCTGCACCGGTGTTGGGGCGCAGCGGCAGCGGCAGAGCGAGTCCTGCAAAGCCAGCAGTGCTCCCCCATCGTGCCAGCGCCCCCTCCATTTTTGCACCCTAGGCAACTGCGTAGTTTGCCTTAATGGACGGATCCAGAGACAGACGGATGCCAACATACAAGCAAAAGGAACAGGTGAAAAGAAAAAGGAGGTTCAAGCTGCTGAGATACAAACTGATTATTCCAGATACAAGACCGTTTCAGTGCTGGCAGGGTCAAGAAAGAAAAAAGAGAGAGGTCATCATCCCAGTGATGAATTAGCTTTATTAATCTCAACATCAATTAGAACAAGAATCTTGGAGCTTGGGAAAGTGGATAGTTATGCGGTAGTTCAGACAGTTAAAGTATCAAATTATAGCTTTTCTTGTAATCAAGGCGCATATCACACCCAACTTCGTCACCCTTTGCCGACTGGGACATATCGCTGAACGTGGGGAATTTTTTGGGAGTGATTGGGGCAAGAAGTTCCTAGGAACCCTAGCGCTTTACAGAGGATTTTATTGCCAGAATTGGTGGGGAAAGAAGTGAACATTTAAACTGGAGTGATCAGGAATTCCAGGGACTCCAAAATCCAAGTCCTGAGAGGTTCTGGTTGG
The DNA here is from genome assembly GCF_963506605.1 of Zootoca vivipara. Classification (NCBI taxonomy): domain Eukaryota; kingdom Metazoa; phylum Chordata; class Lepidosauria; order Squamata; family Lacertidae; genus Zootoca; species Zootoca vivipara. Next base: position 19,230,337 of record NC_083277.1, on the reverse strand, counting down.
TTTATGAGTCAAAGCTAATCTTCGTATGTTGAATGGTTGTGCAAGAGGCGATGAGAAGGGAGAATTCACTTTTCTTACAAAGGAGCAAATGTAATGGATTATATGGTTGCTTCTCCACTCTGGTGGTGTAAGTGGAAGAGTTTCTTAAGTTCTTCCCGAACTGGGACGTGACCACCAACCCCTCTTCCGAAAACTGCACACTGGAGAGGATGAACTGAAGAAAGCCCATCAACGTACATCTTCTCATCTTAGGGGGGAATAGAGAATTGGGTGTCTAAATTCAAGTACAGATCCGAGGACATTACAGATACCATATGGTATGCCTTCCTCTTGGTTACGAGCCAAAGTTAATCCACCCATGTTAGATTTTAGTAAATAATAGGATGACGGTAGCTTATTGGATTAAGTTATCCTATGGAAATGGCTGGAAAATTTCCAAGCTATAACACTTCTTACTATCCTGGACCAGAAGATCTCTGGGTGATTTCTTACAATAATTTCTTACTCCCCACTGATTAACGGTGGGGGTGAGGGAGGGGGCAAAGGAGTAGCTTTGCTTTATTTGTGGTATTTGTTTGTTTGTTTGTTTGTATGGAAGGACAATGGACCCAGTTCAGTTCTGTGGTACTTGAAACAAATTATTTAATGCTAACAGTGTGTCTTTTCACACCTGGCTCTGGTTTGTGGATCTGGTTTGTATTGTTCTTAAAGTAGGCCCTGCATGCTTGAAGCCTGATTTTCCCTTGCGCTAAAATGCATGTGGAGTCAGCTAGAGATAACAGGGGCAAGCAGCAGGAGAAGGTAAGGCATCACCTTCAAGTTCTCCTTACGACAGGGGTAAGGAACCTCTGCCCCCATGGACAGCCAAGGGTTCAATTAGCCCCACAAGGCCATTTCCCCACAACCATGTCCACCTGTCCATCAGCTGATGTCACCGGATGACACCACCTGATAGGCAGGGGAGTAGGGTTGAGTCCTGCTGGGTGCCGCTTCACTAGAGCGCAGGATTGGACCCGTTGCTCATCAGCTGGCGTGCAGAGAGTTCAATCCTGCTTGGTGCCGCTTTGAATCGGACTACTCCATCACCACCCCAGGTAGGTCAACATTTGACAGGTGGATGGGACCAACCCCCTATCAGTCATCATGATGGCTGACAGGCAGCTGGCCTCGTCTACCTGTCAACGTTGGGATGCAGAGAGATAAAAGATCTGGCCTACTTACTGTGCCAAAAAAAGCTCCCCCCCCCGCCCCCCAGTTTACAAGCTTCCCAGCAATATCAGGTTTGGTCAGGAACGGAGAATCCAGGAAGGCAATTCGGCCACCCAAATGCCAAGATACCCAGGTGACAAGCAGAAGAGACGAAGGGCGGCTAATAAGGAAGGAGGTGATTCGCAAGACCGTAAGACACCACACACCCACACCCCACATCAAACCCATCTAGGCGAACAACCGCTTTCAGAAAGTGACCAACTAGTTTCCCCCGGGAAGTTTGCAAGTAGGGCATGAGCACAACACACATCCTCCCACTATTCGGAGGAATCGTGCCTCTGATCCCATGTGATCATTGACAACCTTACCCTCCGTACCCCTCTTATAGCCACCCAGTTTGGTGATGGTCACAGCACCTTCTGGCAGCAAATCCCCTCGTTTTATCAATGCGCCGTGCGAAGGAGTCTCCCAGCACTGAGCTTCCTTGTACGACCCGGCCCTTGCGGGAGGAAAAAACGTCTTTGTTCTCTTTATCTGCGCTACGCATTGCTTTATGTGCCTTTCTAGCATGTTCCCTTCGCTCGCCTTTCCCTCCTCAGCTAAAAAAAGTTGACATGATCTCAGCCCCTCGTCTACTTCTTGGAGAGCCCGACTCCTGCGTGAGATGACGCCGCCGGCACCCCAGTCGAAAGACAAAAGGTGACATATGCTGGGCAAGGAAAAGGCGCCGCCAGGCCCTCTCGCAGTGCAGAAGCAGTGCCAGCCAGGAGGGGCCGATTCTGCGCCTCGCTGGGCTACAACCCGTCGAGCAGAGCCAGGTCTTCAAACATAAGGTACTGCTTCAGCAGAGGAGGAAGGTTGAAGTCCCCGATGGCTTGGAGCCTCCTGTGGCCCAGGGCAGTCCGGATGGACAGGCGGCTGAGGTGCTTGAGGGAAAGGGGCTGCTGGCGGCAGGAATCCATCCAGGACATCAACGCCGGCTGCGAGACGAGGCGCTTGGGAGGGGCTCCCGTTTTCTGCAGCCGGGAAAGAGAAAAAACAGCATAGAATCATAGAATCATAGAGTTGGAAGAGACCACAAGGGCCATCCAGTCCAACCCCCTGCCAAGCAGGAAACACCATCAAAGCATTCTTGACATATGCCTGTCAAGACTCTGCTTAAAGACCTCCAAAGAAGGAGACTCCACCACACTCCTTGGCAGCAAATTCCACTGCCGAACAGCTCTTACTGTCAGGAAGTTCTTCCTAATGTTTAGGTGGAATCTTCTTTCTTGAAGAAGCATTTCGGGTTGCGCTCCCAAAGTCCTACTTGGAGAAGGCGCACTGAAATTAGTGTACGTGAGTTAGCCCTGTTCCTTAACGCCAAAGGGTCTACTCTGAGTTGGGCTGGCACTCGAGGCAATTCTTCGGTTTGGGTGGCGAGAGATCAGATGGAAGAATGGCAGAGTAGCAGTGAAGCTAATCTGGGACACAGAGGAACTTTGCCACCTTGGAATTAGATATAATTATTATTATTATTATTATTATTATTATTATTATTATTATTATTATTATTTTATATGCCTGTTGTCTTTGTCCATGGAGTTTTCTTGGCAGGGATACTGGAGTGGCTTGCCAGTTCCTTCTCCAGGTGGATCACGTTTAGTCAAAACTCTCCACTATGACCTGTCCATCTTGGGTGGCCCTGCATGGCCTAGCTCATAGCTTCTCTGAGTTATTCAAGCCCCTTCGCCACGACAAGGCATTGATCCATGAAGGGGTATTTTGAATTATGGTGCTGGAGGAGACTCTTGAGAGTCCCATGGACTGCAAGAAGATCAAACCTATCCATTCTGAAGGAAATCAGCCCCGAGTGCTCCCTGGAAGGACAGATCGTGAAGCTGAGGCTCCAATACTTTGGCCACCTCATGAGAAGAGAAGACTCCCTGGAAAAGACCCTGATGTTGGGAAAGATTGAGGGCACTAGGAGAAGGGGACGACAGAGGATGAGATGGTTGGACAGTGTTCTTGAAGCTACGAACATGAGTCTGACCAAACTGCGGGAGGCAGTGCAAGACAGGAGTGCCTGACGTGCTCTGGTCCATGGGGTCAAGAAGAGTTGGACACGACTAAACGACTAAACAACAACAACATTATTATTATTTGCTATCATCTATTACAATTAAAATATTTATTGTTGCTGGGAAAAGTACTGAAGAGGACTTCATTGTGACTCTGTAATCTCTAGGTAGGGTTGGGAGAGAACCCTGAGAACAGCTCTATAGAGCTGCTGCCAGCCAGAGTGGGCAATATTGAGTTAGATGAGCCAGCCTGCAGCCCACATGTTTGTGCCATGCACTGTTATCGAAATGCATGAATCTGTTTGTGTATCAAATTTGCTGAATAATTAAATATATTTAATCTATTGTGGATTTAATTCTATACATTTATATTAATTGTATATATCAAATAATACTACTGGATGGCTGACTGCTGTGGATTCTTTCGCCGAGATTCCTGCATTGCAGGGGGTTGGGCTAGATGACCCTTGGGGGTCCCTTCCAACTGTATAAAAATGGAAAATGAGTGAGGTCCCAACCAAAGAAGTATAGCAACTTAAACTGATGGAATACGTGCAGCTTGCAGAGGTTAACATATAGAATATGAGAACAAGATGAATGCACATTTAAAGAAGACTGGGAAATGTTTACTGAATATATGAGTGAAAAAACCACTTCCGCATTTCTCGGAGGTGGTGTTGTGGGCGTGGCCCGTCTCGACCCTCGCGAGGGGGCTGCAGTTCAGCCCTCTCGCGATCGGAGGTTCCCGCCTCTGTCATACCCGGCCGACCAGTAGCGTCGGGAGGCGGGGCCTCCACTACCTTTAAATCAGGACGGAGGCGGGAACACAGCCTCTCTCCCCTTGAGAACCCAGACCTTTGGATCAGCTTACCTTCTTCGGATCGGAGCTTACCGGATCGGAGCATACCTCTGTGCCTTGAGGATCGCTGCAGAAACCGCTGCAGTCTTGCCTCTTTTGGAGCTGAAATCACTACAAAAACGGCGTTTTTAAACGCCACGTTTCTTCCTTAGCGTCAGGCTCAGCAGCCCTCAGCAGGATCGAGACCGCGCGGCACTGTCCCGACCAGCCTCACCTCGCTCAGCGCTTCGGCTTTACCCTCGGCTTCTCCGGCGCCGCTCCTTCTTGTACAACATTCGCTGCGAGCAGGAGGGCCACGGTCGGGGCTTCCATAGCGACGCCGCCAGGAGCCGCTTGCCGGCGGGGCTTACCCACCCGGGACCGTCTTTAACCCTCGGCACCGTTGCGCAGGCACCCCTTCCTTTGCTTCTCTCCACGACACGCCGGCAGGGCTCGCCGGGGACTCCGTGGCAAAAAGCGCAACTCCAACGCGGCTTACGTTCTGTGTGCGGTAACGTACTGATTTCCATTTCGTTCTTGTTGCTAGCGGGGCGGCGCGGTCTCCTCCGTGGGGGCTTGGACCTGTTGCAGAGCCTGTAGTATTTTGTTGTCGGCTTGGGGTTGCCATAGCGACCATTTCTAGTGTGTCCGTTTGTGCTTCCTGTGGCCATTTTGAGTGTGGCTTCCAGCACCCGGGCGGCCATTTTAGTGGGGACACGTGCGTTAGCGGCGGCCATTTTGAGAGTGGCTGCAAGCGCCCTCCACCCTCGGCCATTTTGAGTGTGTCTTCCTGCTCCCCCGGGCGGCCATTTTAGTTGGGAAACGTTCTCTATCGGCGGCCATCGTCCATCATTTGAGGAGATCATTCTCCTGCGTCTTGGCAGTGGCACGTTTGAAAGACACGCAATTCCCCCCTCCCCTCAGGCCTTATTAAAGCCTGGGTCCGCTGCGCAGCGCTGCTAGCCTAAGGCGCCCTCACAACAGCTGGGGCTCTTGCCGTGCCTTTGCTTGGTTTTATGGTTTATTAAGCCTTTTTCTTTTATAGCCTTTTCATTGCCTTATTGTCGCTGCCCCAGTTGGTCTGTTCTTTTAACATCCCCTTCAAAGGGGGAACCAATTGGCATCCTTTAATCTGTTTCCCGGTGGGCGCTTATTGTGCGATTGGTGGGCGCTTTAAGTGACGCCCCAGCGCGTTTATTCTGTGATCCTTATCTGATTTGGCTGCTAAGTCTGAGCAAGTCGCTTATCTCTTGTCCTAATTCATTTATTAGAAAAATTTTTCTCACCTGGGGCTGCATCAATAGCATCTAGTTCTAGGGAAGTAATAGTACCACTGTATTCTGCCCTGGTCAGACCTCACCTGGAGTACTGTGTCCAGTTCTGGGCACCGCAGTTCAAGAAGAATACTGCTTAGTCGTATTGTAATTAGCCAGATTAGTTAATCCGGAATTTCTCTAGCATATAGTCGCCTTACACAGATTCTCTAGTCCGTTAATTACTTGATTTATGGTATAAGTTCATTGGGTCGGTTCCAAAGGGAGATTAGGACTGACGAGGCGTATCTTCATCACTGAGCATTTTGTTATCTTCATATCTGACCAGGAGTCATACTTAATATTACCCTTGGCTCCAGGTCCCCAGGTTGCGTAATTTCTCGCAGGACGCATTATAGATTCCCGTTTTGCGTTACTCCTTTAATTGCTGGCAAATAATCTTGCAGGAAGATGCCTTCGGGACGTAGCACGCGTAGCAAATCCTCCAAGGGTGCTGCCCCAGTAGGGGGTGCCAACGCCGCTTCCTCAGCCCCGGCTTCCACATTTAATCCCGAAGCCTTGGCCCAGGTAGCTTCCAATTTGCAGAATATTTGCAATCAGTTGGGACCCCTGTGTTCCACGCTGGCCCCTTTGTGTGTATCCCTTGCCTCCGCGAACAGGGGGGCTCAGATTAATATTGGGAATACCCAAACCTGCGTCCCTGAGTCACCCCCTGGAAATAGCCAGCTATCCAGCTCTCTCTCTTTCTTTAGCTCACAGTCCAGCGGTGGTGGGGGTTTTGGCGCAGCTGTTGCCCTGTCTCCTAACTCGCAGCAGGACATGGGCGCCCAACCGGGCACGTCAGCTGCGTCCCTCCAGATCCTCCGGCAGACTCAAGCCATGACGCAAGCTTCTCAAGTCGCGTCTCAGAACCCCAGTAATTCCCTCCAGTCTGCCCCGCTCTCTACTATCTCCCTCCAGTTAGGCTCTCCAAACGACCCGGTGGGACATAGCATGCAACAGGTTTTGGCGCCCCAGCAGGGCACCTCGGCCGCTTTCCCGCAGCACTCTCAACAGGCCCAGACCATGGCTCAGGGCTCCCTGACCGCCTCGTCAGCCACCTCTCAGGTCACAGTTGACCCCACCCATACCCAGGTTTGCACACCAGCTTCGCCTCTCATGTCTGCTCAGTCCGTTTCAGACCTTTTTAGGGCTCAGTCCGTGCAAGCCCAAGCTGGGCCCTCTCTGCTGGCTGCGGTTCCAGCATCATCGCGGGAGAATGCTGACACGCGGACAATAACCGAGCCAGCGGGTGCCGAGCCTAGTCAGGCGGGAGGTAAAGCAAAGAAGAAGACGGAGAAGCGGAAGCGCACCAAGAGGGACGACTCAGATGAGGACTCAGGTACGTCGTCCGATTCCGATGCAGATATTCCCATGGAGGACTATTGGGGGGTGGCGGAAGAACAGATGGGGCTTCCTTATTGGGTGCACAGGAGGCGTTCTAGTTCCCATCGCAAGGGTTTTGACGGTACCCTGGAATGCCGGGGTGGGGCATTGGTGCCAGAGGCTAAATCCTCCACCAATTCGGACACTGACATAATTTTGGGATCCCATCTGTCTAACCGGAGGCGTGAAAAAATTTTGAATGGCGATTACATCGATATTTTCACGCTGCTGCCACCAACTCATATGCTTGGAAAGGGGGAGAAGAGGAAGCAATTTGGTAAGCGTAGGTATCGAACCCCGCGTGCAGACCGCACGTTCGAGAACTGGCAGACCGGTATCCACATTTGGGTGGCAGTAATTGCTGCAGCATACCCCAAGCGGGCAATGCATTTATTAGCTTATGTAGCTGATGTTAGGCTGGCCTACTCGATGGCGGGGGAGGCGGCGGCTCTTAACTACGATGAGGATTTCCGTAGAAACGCCTCTCAGAACTCAAGAACACGCTGGGACCAGAGGAATCAGCACTACTGGAGTAACCACGTGGTGCCATTTGTCGAAAAGAAGCAGGCGGAGCCGCAAAAGTCAGCCAGGTTTGAGCCCAGGAAGGACCCGCGTCGCAGGGTCTGCTGGGAATACAACAAGGGCCTCTGTCAGAGGCCCAATTGTAAGTACGTGCATGAGTGCGACAAGTGTCTCGGTCAGCACCCCGGAGTGTCCTGCTACAAAGGGAGGCAGCCCTTTCGTGGAGGAAAAGGGGGGGGCTCCAGCCATGGTCCCAGAAACCCCCAAAGTGCCGCCCAGGGATCAGCCTCCGGCCAGAATAGGTACTAATAAGTCCCTATCCCTGGCATTCACCCCCATAAAGCTTTCTCCACTGCGCCGACTTTTGAATATCTATCCCAATCTCACCGCCTCCTCTTACATCTGGGATGGCTTCTCGAAGGGTTTTAGAATCCCGGTGCTCACCCCTCCGTTAGCAGGTGACCCACCAAACCAAAAATCCGTGCGCGATAGGCCGGATATAGCAATCAAGAAAATAAATAAAGAAATCACTGCAGGTCGGGTGGCGGGCCCGTTTGGGACACCTCCCATACCGGACCTGCACATTTCCCCCCTAGGCATGGTACCAAAGAAGACCCCTGGCGAATTCAGACTTATACACAATCTATCTTTTCCAGATGGCAAATCAGTTAATGACGGCATCCCACAGGACCTTTGCTCAGTGAAATACGCATCATTTGACCAGGCTGTTAAACTGGTCAGACAATTTGGAAGGGGGGCATTGATGGCCAAATGCGATATAGAATCGGCATTTCGGCTTCTGCCAGTTCATCCACACGACTTCAAGTGGTTGGGTTTTAAGTTTGAGGGTGCGTACTTCATTGACAAAGCCATGCCTATGGGTTGCTCTGTCGCGTGTTCAGCCTTTGAGGCCTTCAGCACATTCTTGGACTGGGCTCTCCGTTTTAAAACAGGCTTAGCAGGTGTTACACATTATCTCGATGATTTCCTTTTTGTGGGCGGGGCAAATACTGGCGAGTGCGCGAGGCTGCTGGAGGCCTTTGCTTCCCTCACTCGAGACCTCGGGGTCCCGCTTGCAGCTGAGAAAACGGAAGGGCCTGTAGTCAGCTTAACTTACCTGGGCATCGAACTAGACACCGTGGCCCAAACGTCACGCTTACCTCAGGACAAACTGATTGCGCTTAGGGAACTAATCCTGCAGCTGACCCCCCTTAAGAAAGTCACTCTTAAACAGATTCAATCCCTGCTTGGGCATCTCAATTTCGCTTGCAGGGTCGTCTCGCCGGGGCGCCCCTTCTGTCGACGCCTAGCTAGGCTGACAACAGGTCTCAAGCGCCCATACCATAGGGTCCGTTTACCCAAGGGAGTAAAAGCCGACCTCGAGGCTTGGCTAACATTTTTGGATCACTACAATGGTGTGTCACTTTGGCAGGACAATCTGACCTTACATTCAGACTTCCAAGTACAATCTGATGCTGCCGGGTCCTTGGGTTTCGGAGTCTACTTCAAGGGCAGATGGTGCGCTCAGCCTTGGCCCGCCAGCTGGCATGACTCAGAAGTCACACGGGATCTAACCTTTTTGGAGTTCTTCCCAATCGTGGTCGCGGTCCACCTGTGGGCCGACGAATTCAGGAACCGCCGGGTCTGCTTCCGGACCGATAACCAGGCGGTGGTCAGCGTGATGTCCAGACAATCTTCCCGTTCTGCGAGGGTCTCTGCCCTTCTGCGGGCTTTCGTGCTGCGCTGCCTAGAACTGAATTTACACTTCACGGCCAAATTCGTTCCGGGGGTCAATAATGATATTGCCGATGCGTTGTCTCGTTTCCAGATGGACCGCTTCCGCTTGCTGGCACCGGGGGCGCAGCAGTGTCCAGAGCCGTTCCCGGAATCCCTATGGAGCCTTGGGAGCGAGAAATCTTGAAGGGAGTATTCGCTTCGGTTGCCCCCTCAACTCTGAACTCTTACAAACGCGTTTGGGCAGAATTTTCTAAATTCAGAAATAAAGGTCCCTCCCCTTCACCTTTGGGACCTCCCACGGAGAGGGAGGTCATGCAGTACGTGGTTCACCTAAGGGGATTGGGTCGTGCCGCCAAAACTCTTAATATTCACACGGCAGCGATCTCCTTCTTTTGCAAATCCCTGTACTCCAAGGATCCTTGTAACAACTTCCACTTACGTAGGGCCATGGAGGGATGGCGGAGGCTACAGCCACCAGCTGGTGACACCAGAAGACCCGTTACTTTTGACCTGCTGTGTGAGATTCACTGTCAGTTGCCGACCCTTTGCTGGTCCCCTTATGAGGCGAGCTTGTTCTCTGCGGCCTTCTCACTAGCATACTTTGGGGCCCTCAGAGTGGGGGAGCTAGTATGTGAGGTCAACCCCGACGGGTCCTCCCGTGGGATCAGGATGCAGGATGTATCTTTGTCAAACTCGTTAGCAGTAATCCACATCCGCCGCTCTAAGACAGATCAGCGGGGATTGGGGGCCACCATTCGCCTCCCAGCGATGGGGGGCCAAGGTCCGTGTCCCGTGAGGGACCTCAGGCACTTCCTATATTTGAGACCGGCCGGCACAGACCCGCTGTTGATTCACCAAGACAGTTCTAAGCTCACGCGCACCCAGTTTACACGGGTTTTACGTAAGGCCCTCTCGTTGTGTGGCGTTGACCCGAGCCAGTTCTCCGCTCATTCCTTTCGTATCGGGGCAGCTACCTCCGCGATGCACTTGGGCCTTTCAGCAGAAAGGATTCAAGACCTGGGGCGGTGGAAGTCCAACGCTTATAGAGGTTACCTGCGCCCCACTTCATAACTCCAGGCTCTAAACGAATCCCCTGTTTGCCTGTACCTGATCCCCCATCTGTCGTTACTTCCTTTTCAGGTGGGAGCCGCATCAATGTGTGGATTGCGGGTCACAGTATTGTGCATTGGGCCAAAGAAAGGGCAATCGAAACCGGTCGTGGGAGTGATCTTGGCCTCCCGGAAAATGTCAAAGTATCGTGGATTGCCAGGCGTGGAATGCGCTGGAAAGAACTTTTGCCTGCCGTCTTGGCAAGGGCTGCTTCAGTTGGGCCCCCCCATGCGCTGGTCATACAGCTGGGGGAGAATGATTTGGCGTTTCGAAACGCGGTGGAATTGAAATGGAATATCGTTGAGGACTTTAACAAGTTACTGGCTTCTTTCCCGGGGATGACGTTGATATGGTCCGCCTTATTGCAGAGGCGGGTTTGGCGTGAGGGGCTCTGCCCGAAGGCTTTGAACAGGACCAGGAGGCTACTGAATTCATTTGTATTGCGCAGGGTCCTCGATTTGAATGGGCAGATTATTCCCCACCCAGAGATAGTACGTACTGAAGCAGCCCTTTATCGCAAGGACGGAGTACACCTTTCACCAAAGGGGAATGACATTTGGTTAGGTGATGTAACTAGGGGGTTAGAGCATTGGTTGAGGGTGTGAGCGTATTGGCGGCGAGCCTTTGGGGCTCGAGTGGCGGTTAGGCATTGGAAAATTTACATAGATAAAGAATGGGGGGGCAGATTGCGTCATCCTCTGCCCGGAATTGGAGATTTAACCCCGTTAAAGGGGTTCCGGGGGCGGTCGCTTTGTCCTGGGCCTACGGAGGTCAGGGCCTTAGAGCACCCCCCAACGGTGGCCACAGGAGGTGTCTCAGTAGATACATATCACTGGGGCTCCTACCTGGTGGTTAATTTCTCCCGGACTGTAACACACGGGTTACAGTCGGATATAGTCGGTTAGGTTCCAATGCCTAAGCCAATACCGCTCAACATCCTTAACCAATAAAGTTGTGGCCTTTTCACCCACTTAAACGTATTTCACTGTGTCGTGTCCTTTATTTCTGGGGAGGGAGGGTCATTGCCACACAAAACCACTTCCGCATTTCTCGGAGGTGGTGTTGTGGGCGTGGCCCGTCTCGACCCTCGCGAGGGGGCTGCAGTTCAGCCCTCTCGCGATCGGAGGTTCCCGCCTCTGTCATACCCGGCCGACCAGTAGCGTCGGGAGGCGGGGCCTCCACTACCTTTAAATCAGGACGGAGGCGGGAACACAGCCTCTCTCCCCTTGAGAACCCAGACCTTTGGATCACCCACCCACCCGCCCTCTTGATAGGCAGTTAGGCAGGTAGGCCGACGCTGCTATGGAATTAGTCGGTCGCCTCGGTTGGCCGTGGGGCCGGGTAGGATTTTTTCCACTTGGGTTAGCCAATCTGGTTTTTTCGCCTACCTCATAGCATTCCGTCACAACTTGGTTTGGCGGTTAGGCATTGGAAAATTTACATAGATAAAGAATGGGGGGGCAGATTGCGTCATCCTCTGCCCGGAATTGGAGATTTAACCCCGTTAAAGGGGTTCCGGGGGCGGTCGCTTTGTCCTGGGCCTACGGAGGTCAGGGCCTTAGAGCACCCCCCAACGGTGGCCACAGGAGGTGTCTCAGTAGATACATATCACTGGGGCTCCTACCTGGTGGTTAATTTCTCCCGGACTGTAACACACGGGTTACAGTCGGATATAGTCGGTTAGGTTCCAATGCCTAAGCCAATACCGCTCAACATCCTTAACCAATAAAGTTGTGGCCTTTTCACCCACTTAAACGTATTTCACTGTGTCGTGTCCTTTATTTCTGGGGAGGGAGGGTCATTGCCACACAATTGTGTACATTTAAAAATGCTGGTAGCATAAAGATGAATTCAACAGTGTAAATAAGTTTTGATGGATGTAACAATGGATTACTGAATGGTTTACGGTAGTTCATGTAAAACGTGCAGGGATGTATGGTATGCAAAATGAACCGCGGAAGAAGAAGGGAGGTCATTGATTTAAGGTTGTTGAAATGAACATTTTGAAATGCATATATATATATGATTCTATGATTTTACAATATGTTGCGACCGCTTTAATTTATGATGCAGAAACTGAACTTGGCGTGTGGTCTGCGTCGTAGGACTCTTGCAGCCCACTTGGTATGAAAAGTTGGGCGGCCCTAGCGGGCAACTCCCTATGTATGGGAAGACCAATTTTGGGGACTCCCTATGCTGGTCTTTGTGGGATGTGATACGTAAGTAGCAGTCAAGTACAACATCCCTTGTTTTCCTAGAGTGGACATGCGGGGGAATGTTTGGTCCAGCCAGTCAAAAACTTCCTGTTTCCAATTATTAATCACTGATTAGATGTTAAGATGAAATTTTTTTGTGTTTATTATGTTTATGTGTTGTTGTGTTGTGTTTGAAGTTGTATGGTTTGTTTTTGTTTAAATGTGTTTAATTGGAAAATTTAATAAATTGTCTTTAAAAAAAAAACTTCCTGTTTCCTCCTGGGACATACTTCCTTTGCATGTGACTCGAGGTGGGTGTGACCTTACCTGTCCAGGTAACAAAAAGGACAAGGCACTCAGCACTCTCTCTTTTTGACTTCAGTCTTTGGAGCAGCTTTTAGCTAGAGATGCTCTGTTGGCTTCCAGCCAACAGAGGACCCTGGGATTTATCCCCATATGGGATAGCTCCACATGTATATACTTTGTAACTAAGTCTGCCTTCAGGGATCCAACTGTGAACAGAATGTGAGTAAACTACTTTTACATACTTTACACAAGATTGCGGCGTGTTCGTTCTTTTAAGAGGGATATAAGGGAACTTACCAGGAACCCAATAGTGAGAGGCTTACACAAGCCTGCAACCAACTACCCGCTGTGCGTTTAAAAGGGGAATGTGAAACTCTACTAAGTAAAGGAACTTGCTAGCGCAAGTTAGGAAGGATATTAATAAACAATATATCCTCTCCTGCCTCCCTGGAAATTCCCAGAGTCTTTTGTAATGGGCTACCTTGTTTCTGTAGCAGATGCAGGCCCCAGCCTGCACCAGCAACCGGATGCACTCTGTCTGTCCACTGCATGCAGCCAGGTACATGGGGGTCACCCCCCAGTTGTCCTTCAGATTCACATCTGCGCCGTGCTGAGGAGAAACAACAACTCATTAACACCACAGGCCGCACCCCCACCCCAAGTCCTGGCTTGCTGAAGCCATATGGTGTGAGCAAAGTCCAGAAGTCCATTCTGGGCATCGTTAGGGCCAAATTGGATGCAACAGATACCTGATCCCCTCTCCACCCACCACAGGCCAAACAGAACAGCTTCTGTGTAAATAATGTCCTGCAGTGATTGAATTTGCCCTCCCTTCCTCCTGCCACCCTCAGGAATGGCAGCTAGGAATGCAGGAAGCTGCCTTGAAATGCCTCACGGAGCAAAAAAAATACAAGGGAGCAAAAAAAGGCAGAAGGAGAAGATCCCTATACAGTACAAGAGAGGAATGGATAACAAAACTGATGGACTATGCCGAAATGGCTAAAATGACTGGGGAAATCAGAAACCAGGGTGATAAAAATGTCAACAAAGACTGGGGGGAATTTGTAGCTTATATCTGAGAGAACACTGTAAACAGTTAAAAATATTAGCAGGACGGCAGTAACACTTGCAATGTGAAAAAGAACCTCAGTTAATATTGAGTATATTGGATAGACAGATGACGATATGAAAAGCAGCAGAAAGCGACTATCTGCGGACTCCACGGAGGGGAGGAAGGAAGTTAGAGAATTCTTTATTTTATGATGGTATTTTATGTTTGAACATAAAATTAAATTTTTTTTTTCAAAATAATGAAATTCTTTCTCTTGTGCAGAGAAACTTCTGAATAATTAAATGAAGTCAAACCACAAACAATACACAAATAATTAACTATTATTATTATTATTATCAACAGGCCACCATGCCCCTCTGGATCCAAGCAGCGGGGATGCGGATTAGGAGCAGAGAAATCTGCCTTACACCATTGGCCCACCTACCTCAGCGTCACCAGCACTGGCTGGCAGCAGCACCAGATAAGGAGGTTCTCCCGCCCCACCTTAAGAGATGCCAGGATTGAACCTGGAACCTTCTGCATGCAAGGGAGATGTTTAACCCCTGGACGATGGCCCTTTCCTTAAGGCTTCCATGGATGGAAGCGAACATCACTTGCTGCAGGACTGGATGATAAGGATGATAAGGCCTTTGACGATGTTACCTGGATCAGCAGCAGGGTGCAGTCGGGGAAGAGGCCGACGGCTGCGTGGAGAGGGGTCCCCCCGTGTTTGCAGCAGGTGTTGACGTTGGCGCCATGCTGCAAGAGCAGCTCCACCGAATGCCTCTGCCCCTTGTAGGCAGCCCAGTAGAGGGCCGTCTTGCCGTAATAATCTTTCCTGTCCACCAGCTCCCTGCCTGAAACCAAAGGGCAATGAGCACCTTCCCAAAAACAGTGCAGCACGGAAACAAACCGAGAACTTAAGAAAAGCCAGCCGGATCGGGCCAGTGGCCCATCTAGTCCAGCATCTTGTTCTGACAGATGCCCCCAAATATAATAATAATAATTTATTATTTGTACCCCCCCCCAAATCTGGCTGGGTTTCCCCAGCCACTCTGGGCTGCTTCCAACAAAGATTAAAAATACATTAAAATGTCACACATTAAAATCTTCCCTAAACAGGGCTGCCTTCAGATGTCTTCTAAATGCCAGACAGTTGTTTATTTCCTTGACATCTGATGGGAGGGCATTCCACAGGACGGGCGCCACTACCGAGAAGGCCCTCTGCCTGGTTCCCTGTAACCTCACTTCTCGCCATGAGGGAACCGCCAGGAGGCCCTCGGCGCTGGACCTCAATGTCCGGGCAGAACAATGGGAGTGGAGACGCTCCTTCAGGTACACTGGGCTGAGGCCCAAGCAGGACCCAAACACAAGAGCCTTCTCCCCACCTGTGGTTTCCAGCAACTGGTACCCGGAAGCATCGCTGCGGAGGTAGAGTCTAGCCATTGCAGCCAGTTGTCCTCGATAGCCCTCTCCTCCGTGATTTTCGTCTAGTTCTCTTTTAAAGCCCCCCAAGTCGGTGGCCATCGCAGCCTCCTGGGGCAGTGAGTTCCACAGTTTAACTGTGGAAGGGCATTCTTTTATTCATCCCAAATCTTCCAACATTCACCTTCACGAGTTCCCAGTGTTAGGAGAGAGGAAGGACAACTTTTCTCTGGCTTTCTCCGTGCCATACATAATGGCCTGGATTAGGAGTGGAATACAACCACCCCCTTGCTCCCGGTCCCTCTTTTTTTTGGTGTGGTACAGCATTTGGATTGCCTGTGCACCGTATTTTTATTTTATTTTATGGGGTTTTAATAATAAACCACCCAGGCGCCTCTCCTTCCCAAAGTCGGGTTTGTTCCATTTTTAGCCCCGCATGCAACCTGGAAATATGATATTGGACACACACTTGAGGTCAGCAGGAGTTCCTTCAGCTTCTCCACGTTGCCACGGCTGGCCTCGTAGTGCAGCTCTGTCCACCTGTAGTTGTAGCTGGGCGCCGCCTGGTAGCGCTTGGCAGTGGGGCGTGAGGACTCTGGCGGGGCCCCATTGCCATAGGGTGCTCGGGAGAGGGAGCTGATGTAGAAGCCCATCTCTGTCCGTCCTCCCTCTGTCCACATGCAAAGGTTTCCCCTGTATGGTAAGGTAAAGGACCCCTGGTCAAAGGCGACTATGGGGTTGCGGCGCTCGTCTTGCTTTCAGGCCGAGGGAGCCAGCGTTTGTCCACAGACAGCTTTCCGGGTCATGTGGGGACAGCATGACTAAACTGTTCTGGCGTAACGGGACACCGTGACGAGTGCCAGAGCACACAAAAACGCTGTTTATCTTCCCGTCACAGCAGTACCTATTTATCTTCTTGCACTGGTGTGCTTTCGAACTGCTAGGTGGGCAGAAACTGGGACAGAGCAATGGGAGCTCACCCCGTTGCGGGGATTTGAACCGCCAACCTTCCGATTGGCAGTGGTTTAAACCCCAACGCCACCCGCGTCCCCTGTATGGACTGGGGTGTGTGTGTGCATTGAGCTTCAGGCTGGTGATAAGGTTAAGCACCCTTACGTGTCACATGAGACCCACTGGCCAGATTCTCTCTACCACAGTGGTTTCCCAGGACTACTTTGAAACTGCTGAGGGTCTTGTCGGACCACTTTATGGTTTTTCTGCCCATTGTAGCAATTGGCAAAAGTGCTCCTAGCCATGTACAGGGTTCCTCCCTGCTATGTTCCCCCCCTCTCTCTTTCCCCACTTCAGCCATACCACAGCTTCTCAGGGACACAGGAGGGCAGACACGGTCATCCATAGGAGCCAACTCCAAGGGGCCAAGGTCCCTTCACAGAATCGTAGAGTTTGAAGGGACCCCAAGAGTCATCTAGTCCAACCCCCTGCAACGCAGGAATCTCAGCTAAAGCGTCCCTGACATAGCCATCCTTCTTCCCACCCCAATAAAATTTGCCTCCCCCAAGTTGATTTGCCGTTCAAATCGTGTGGGTGTGCCCCATTATGTGACCAATTATGCAGGGTGGGGCTTACCTCCCCCCCTCCCCCATATTTTATTCAAGTTGGCACCCCTGTGGTCATCCGTCAATCCCACTACCACTAGGAACACGGCCTGCCCCATACCCAAGAGTGCCAGCTTGGCCCCACCACTGTGGGTGCCATGCAGTGTGCATGGCCCTGGCACCAAAATTTGTGGGTGCCCGGCCCCTTCATGGGGAATGTTGTGGGTGCTTGGTAGGGCCAGAGTGAGGTTTGATGAGGCCCTAACTAAGCTACTGAAGGTAATGGGGCCCTTTATCTGTCCAGCTGTCCTTTGTCAACAACAAATTGTCACTGTTTTTTTATGTTGAATATAAGCTATATGCTAATTTATGGACCTAATAGGTATCTAAAGCCATTTGCACATAACAAAATATGTATTTTATCAAAGTAAATTTTGAACTGAAATACAATTAAGAATAAATATATTAATAGTGAAAATTTTTGGTGGCCCCAAGAGAGGGGGGCCCTAAGCTATAGCTTGTTTAGTAAATCTGACACTGGTGCTTGGGAACCCAGGGGGAGTTGGCACCTATACCTTAACTCAGCTCAAGCCTCTTGCACCAGAAGCACAAGGCTCCAAAGAGTCAGAGAAACGAGCTCAGGGGTGCTGGAGCTTAAGACCCGCGCTCAGCCTTGGGTGTCGAGCGCGCTTCTGAGCATGTGCGGAGTGCAGCGGCCCTAACCGACCCATTACTACCGTACTACCAGACCACGCACCCATCGTAGCTCAGGGGAAGGACCTCCCAAACTTGCCGCAGGGAGGACAGGGGGAAACTGATCAGGGCCGGCAAGAGACGTCTCTGTCCCAGTTGCAGAACGAGAGGCTCCCGCTGAACCGACGCCTGGCTCGCTGGACCGAAACATTCCCTCCCCGTATCCGGCGCGGCGCGCGGATCCGGATTAAAAAATCCGCTTGGACACCGCCCCCCCCCGCCATGCATTGCTCCCTTGAACGCCAAGATGGGTCGTGGTCGGGGGTGGCCGGCATCTCCCCGCTGCGGCGGCTCCCCAAATACCCCCCCCTCCCCGTTTCGGCGCGCTTACCCGGCCGCGCTACGCCCGGCGCCGGCTCGGAGAGACGCGGCCGGCCATCTCGGAGCGAGCGGCGGGAGCTGTTCTGCCTCGCGAGGCTCCGGGGAGGCCGCTTCCCAGGGCTTTCCTCAAGGCCCCGGGGGAAAGGCGGCCGAGCCTCCGAGCTCCCTCCCCGTCTCGCCCCGAGGGAGGAGGAGGAGGCGCCGCCTGCAATGGCTGCCGCGCGGAGAGAAGGAGGGAGCCGCCCGCCCGGGCGCCGCTTCCTCTGCAGTGCGAAGCCGCAGCGAGAGGCGAGCGGAGCCTCGAGGCGGAGAAGCCTGTAATAAACCACGCAGGGAACCCCGGGGTGTGTCGCCGGCGCGTGGGAAGAGGACTCTTCAATCCACACACCCCTTCATTTTAAATTCGTTTTTAATGCCGTGTAACAACACCGTGGTAATCATGGGCATAGTCAAATCCTCAAAAATCATGGGAAAGCATTAAAAATACTTACCGCTTGGTAGATAAGGTCAAAGAAGAATGGGAATGCTTCCAAAATTACCTAAATAAATGCGGTTCCAATAAAAACACTTGGCTGTGTTTGGATTAATTTCACAGAAAAAAAGGGGGGTAAATTATTCCTATTGTTTGGATAAACAATAAAACACAGATTATTTAATTGTAATGGTCGAGTCCAAACCGCGGAGAGAGGAAGTCAACTTCTGTAACTCACGAGGGAGTCAAACCAGGGACTCAAAAAAAACAAAACAAAAAAAACCAGCTGGAAGGACTTTGTGTACAGAATATTCCAAGTATTGGTTTGAATAATGTTCCTGAATAATGTTTTGTCTTAGAAAAATATTTCTTTCCTAGTTTTTGTCGTTTTGTTTTGGTTCCCCCCTTTCTTATGTTATTCTGTTTACCTTATATCTTTAAATACTTCTACCATGTATATTGTAACACCTATTTTTACCTTAGAATATGTAGTTGAGGATGAAATTATTCTTTTTATTTGTTCTTTGTAAATTCTGAGAATTTAATAAAGTTTATTAAAAAATAAAATAAAAATACTCAATTAACTGAGTGTGACAAAAGCCTGCCCCCCATGATGTCCTCTTTTTTTGAGGGGAATTTGACGTGTGATCTCATTTAATACCCCACAACAACCCTGTGAGGTAGGTTAGGTCACCCAGTGATCCACATGGCCGAGTGGGGATTTGAACCCTGGTCTCTCCCAGCCCCTTGGCCAACATACCACGTCACCGCATGTGAGAGCATCATAAAAACCTTGCTGGATTAGCCCAATGGCCCTTCTAAAGTCCAGCAGCCTCTTCTCACATAGGCCTGCCAGATGCCTAGGATCTAGGATTCCCTGAAGTCCATCTGCTTTCACCAGTGTAATTACATGGCCAGTAGTCCTTGATAGCCTTATCCTCAATACATGTGTCTAACTCTCTCTAAAAAGCCATCCAAGTTGGCCATGCTGGCACTGCTGGGAGATGGTCGTCCTCTCAATACCAATTGCTAGGAATCGCAGGTGGGAAGAGTGGTGGTTGTGAGTTCGGGTCCTGCGTGCTGGCTTCTCACAGGCATCCGGTTAGCTGCTAAGAGAACAGCAGGCTAAGTAGGGCTCTTCTGTTCTTAATAGTACCAGTTAAGTGATGAGTTTTTCCAGGCCCACATCTTGGCTGGTGGCCTCCCACAATAAGGTTTGTTCACACACACACACACACACACAGCTTTGATCCTCTGCTTTTTTAACAGTAGTGTGGCACAGAAATTAAGCTGGTGAGGTTTTCCGCAGCAGAATATACAGTCTAGGAAAAATGCAGTTTCTAAATTTATGTATCCTTCTGTTAAAAGCACAGGAGCAGCGCCAATTTTTTTTTTAAAAAAGGCAATCAGACCTCCCACATCATTAAGGAACTGGAAACTCGAGCCTTCTTCTGTGTTGTATATTAAAGTTTATTGAATTACCGTGTAAGAATTTTGCTCTGTAATAAAGTCATCTGGGATCTAAACTGATTATTTACAGACAAAACTTCTCATTTGATGATAAAACTCCTACTTTGCTCGGAACAGTATCTACAATAACATTATTATACTATGGAACAACAACAAAATCAGGCTGGCTGGTTTGTCCATCAAGCTTTCCAGATTGGAGAATTTATTATTATTATTAATCAGTTGAGAGAGCGAGAGAGTGCATTTACGGAGCTGGGCCAGAATGGGAGAAAAAAAAGGGAAAGTGAGATGCTGAGCACCAGGGATGCAAGAGACTAGAAAAGAAACACAGGCAGAGTCCAACCCACCCACCTCCGGCAGCCCTTGCCCAAAAAGAAGCTACCTTACACTGAGTCAGGCCATTGCTCCATCTAGCTCAGCATTGTCTACAGCAGGCATCCCCAACCTGCAGCCCTCCAGATGTTTTGGCCTACAACTCCCATGATCCCTAGCTAACAGGAACAGTGGTCAGGGATGATGGGGATTGTAGTCCAAAACATCTGGAGGGCCAAAGGATGGGGATGCCTGGTCTACAGTGCAGGCAATAGACTCTACACTGACTGGCAGTGGCTGCCCAGGATTTCAGGCAGGCATTTTCTCAGGCCTACCTGGAGATGCCGGGGATCAAACCCTTCTGCATGCAAAGCAGGTGCTCCGTCACTGAGCTGTGGCAGGGGCCAAGAGCAGTTTCTTCCTACAGAATTTATTCCCCCCTTGTAGAAGTTCCTACCGCTGTTTACGCTGCAATGGAAATCTCTTGGGGGGGCCGAGCTGCCAAGACATATAACCTGAGGAAATGTCCAAGAAGCTCGGTCACCTACCAGCGCTTGCAGAGACTGGGCTGGTGTCAAAAACACACCACAACAGAGACAGTTAAAAGAAGAAGTTGGCATTCTGTTTCCCTTCTGCTTGTTGCAAGAGCACACGTGACTCTCGTGCGTGGCACAGGAAGGGTGGGCTACAGGACACGAGACGGGTCAAGGAGCCGAGAGGCAGAGGAGCTCCACCTTTCTTAAGATAGTGCTAAATATACGACATGCTCCCCTGGGCAAGCCGAGTTGTGCAGGGACCACTTTCCACAATGGACAGCTGCCGCTTTTCAGTCTCTGAATGGCCATTGCCACTAGAGGAGGATCCCTGGGGTTGTGAGTAAGCACCAGATTTACCACTGCTGCACCCAAACGCCTTTTTAGCATCCACAGAAGGCAGTGGGTGCTGGGACCCCCTAAGAGGGCTCACCACCTCAAACAATGCTCCCCTCTCACTTTGCTCAGAGCACCCCACAGGATTGGAGGCATCCCGAGGTGAGGAAAGGACTGATGTACGCAAGAGGGTACAGGGTGTGGGGGAAAGCATCTCTTAATACTAGAACCTGGAAAGAGAGCATTGAAAGTACTAGAACCTGGACAATCCAGGACAAAACAAGGTGCTTCTTCACGCTTGGGATACCGTTCATGAAGAATGCTTGTGTATTCGTGTCCGCAGGCACTCGGAGAACAGACTAGATGGGCTTTTGGCTTGACCCAGAACTGACTCTGCTGCCTTCCTCTCTCAAGAACCACAAGCTCCTAGGCATGATTAGAATCATAGGGTTGGAAAGGGTCCTTCACTCCCAACCCCTTGCAATGCAGGAATCTCAATTGGGTGGTTGTCTCCCCATCCAATTTGAAACCATACCGGACCCTGCTTAGCTTTGCAGTTTTATTATAGGAGGGATTACAATACGGAGCTCCTGGATTCAGAGGCGTCTCTCTAGCAACTGCTAGGGAGCAACAACGGGAAATGGATATTGCCCTTTGCGTCTCGCTTGTGGCCTTCCAGAGACACCTGGTTGGGCACTTTGGGGCGGGGGGGGGGAAGAGAAGTATACTGGAGTAAACAAACCTTTGGCTCTTTCTTACATTCTTATCCTTGGGCAGCGGGGCTAAAGAGGTAAGTTGCTGTAGGTTGACGAGAGTCAGCTGGAAGGTAATGGCAATTTTGTCTCGTAATGCGGTGACAAGAGGCCACCCCATTCTGGAAAAGGAAATGGGCGCCCAATAATCTGTCTGTGCACGATATACACTTTTCGTGGTACAAATCTTTACGGGACAAATTCGGAGCTGAAGACTAAGGCTCCAAGTTACGAGCCTGGTTTTAACCATGGAACAGGGGAATAATAAAAGGAGCAAGAGAGGCCTGCTGAGCATGTACAATGTGCTCCCTACCCAGAGTAAAACCAGCCCCGCTCTGAGCTACCTGAAATTTGGGGGGAGGTTGTTCCAGGTCAAAGGGCATGGCTTCCAAGCAGGGTTGTGCTCTCACCTGAGGTATTAATGACTAGACTGAGATAACAGGTGGGAATATGTATGGCTGGACAGCCATGTTGGCTGGATCTGGAGGGCATCAGACTGGAGGAGGCCGATGCGGCCTTTTCCCGAAATGTGTGACACACATAATCTCAGCAATCCTTACAACAGCTATGCAAGGCATACCAGTGCAATTATCGGCGTTCCTGGAGCGTTGGGAGTTCAAGCGGCTGGCTTAAGGCACCTGGAGAGTGTTATGGCTAGGCTCTGATCTGAGCCAGCGGTGCCGGAGCTGGCAAAAGGTGCTCTTCCTAAAACCTGTGCTACCAAGGTGGCACCAGCCTTTGAATCTCTTAAGGCATGATGCAAGGAGATCCGTGAACAGACTCGCCTGCATTTTAAAAAGTCGGGGAGGAGAAAAAGGCGATTCGAATTCAGACCTTGGTGCTAACAGACGGGAGGGAGGGAGCTGGCCTTTTCGTGCTTGTGCCATTTCCTCAATTCAAATCCCCTTCCCCGAGGCTGGTGTTTGATTTGTTCCTGCTGCAGCTTAAAATATGCAAGCCCACCTGTATGGTACCTGGAAGTCTACCTGCCACAGGGCAAGTAGCAGCTTTTTTTGGGGGGGGGGTTAAAATCAGGGAAATGGCACAGTTGAGAAAGGCGAACAAGCACTGCGACTCTTAAGCTGACTCCTCCTCCCACTCTGCGCCTGCTTTTAAATTACAACAAGGGTCGAAGATATATGCTATTCATGGATGTCCCACAACTCGCCTCATATGGCTCTTGTTGACCTATTTTGATGCTGGCATAGGCATTCTTTTAAAATTGCACAGAACTCTCCATAAAAGCTCACTGGAGTGTTCTAGGAAGCCGGACTAAAAAAAGCTGGGCATCTATCTGCAACAGAGCCTAATCCAAGGGAAACATGCCACCTCTTCTGTTTCGTTGCCTGACTGCGCAGCTGTTGAAGGAGCAGGAGCCCTGCCAAAGTAAAGAGATGGAAATCCTTCCCCCACGGCTTGCAAGGAAGTGGGCCAGAGCCTACGATGCAAAGCGGCAGTTTGGAACGGTTTACTGTGGCTGGATCTCGCCCGAAACTGTGGCATTAATGCTGTTTTGTGTGGGCTGCAAACATACAAGGAGAAGCCGAACTAAAACTGCAGAGGCAATAAAGGGGAGAAAGAAACCACCACAATCCAGGGTTTCTTTCCCCGCTGTGAGGAATGACATGGAATGATTCAACAGCGCTTCAAGTGATCGTTCCTTTTCAGCTAACCTAAGTAAGGTAGAGTTGTCAACTGACTGGGAAATAACTCATAGAATCATAGAATCGTAGAGTTGGAAGAGACCACAAGGGCCATCCAGTACAACCCCCTGCCAAGCAGGAAACACCACCAAAGCATTCTTGACATATGCCTGTCAAGCCTCTGCTTAAAGACCTCCAAAGAAGGAGACTCCACCACACTCCTTGGTAGCAAATTCCACTGCCGAACAGCTCTTACTGTCAAGCCGCAAGCCACCTGGGCTTGCAGCTTAAATCAGCAGGGGATAAATATTGCCTCCTGCTGATGCCTGTAGGTTGGCGGTGGGAACCTGCGACCTTCCAGATGTTGCTGGAGTTCAAGGGCGCTTCCAGACTGCTGCTATTTTGGGACGGGATCAGCAGTGCAGTGGCAAATGCAGAAGTGTAGGGCCCCTTCACCATAGGCACTGGCACGCTCCCTTCTAAGAAGGCTGCATAACTTTATAATTATACAATACTACTAATAATCAGGGGTGCATTGCAATGATAAGGGCAGATCTCCATGTGTTTCCTTTGCTCGTACACTGGCAAATCATTTGGAGTGCTCCAGTATCTGGAGCGACTTAAGCTGTATTTGTACATTACGGAACATGCACGAGATTCTCCCGAAACTGAAGCAGCTTGTGTTCTCAGTGCTCCTAAAGAATGACCCCGGGAGCCAATCCTCCATGGGTGGCTCACTTCCTTTCCCTCCAATCAGCACGAAGGGTGAGAAGACTTCTTCCAAGTAGCTAATAGACTTCCCTTTCCTGTGGCTTCAGGACCCTGGAGACAGAGACCCTGCTGCAGAAATCGTAACAGGCCTTTGACGCTTCACACCATCCCAGACCACTAACACCTCTGGGTGAGATTCAATCACTTATGGACAAATTCATGTTGGGTAAATAAATCTGATTTGGAGCTCTTGCTGGAGAACCTCATTCCCACCCCCAAATCTTCTTTTTTTTGTAATAGGGAAAGTGACAGGAAAATGCACTGGGAAGTGTGGTATGATATTGTGAAATTAAAAAAAAATTGGAATGCTAAATAAACAGCTGAGGTTGTCTAGCTTCCCCACATTTTTTGTGCAAACAAATCCCAAGTAAATAAACAGAATGTCTGGAAGTGACCCAACTCCCATCAGCCCGAGGACAGCATGGCCAATGGTCAGGGACGATGACGGGAGTGGTCGCCTAGCAACTTTTGTTGCAGATCAAGCAGCTCTCAAAGACACAGAATGAGAATCCGGCGAAGTATTGGCAACCGAACTGCAGGCAGAGAAACAGCAAAAGCCGTCACAATGGGCCTTGGGGGAAGCCAGAGGCACGGCCAACTGGTGCAGAAAAAATTCTGAGCTGCCTCTGGCAGACCCAGGAAAGACCCCCGTGGGGAAGGGGGTGTGGCGTTGGACAGAGCAAAGCCATGGCGTGAGAGAGACAGGAACACGAGGAAAGAGGGTGTTTACTTGAGGAGAAGTGCTAACTCAAAAGAGGAGCGGGAGAGGGGAGGAAAGGCTCCCCCTCTCTGCAGCTCTACAGTGCGATCCAGAGGTCCGTTTCCCCCCAAACAGCAGCAAACAGGAGGGGGCGAGGCAGTCGGAGGGAAGCAAGGTCTCCTTTGTGCTTTCTGGGGAGCAGGACAGGCTCTGTGCTTGGCAAGGGCCTCCCAACCAGGTGTGGGTGAGTGAGCAAGGCAGGCGCTGTTCCAGGAATCTCGGCGGGGTCCCAGCTAGTGGCAGGCCTTTCCCAGCCCGGCGGTGGCTCCTCTGTCCTCCATCCTCAGCCTCTTCCCTTTCGCTTGGTCCCAGTCTGCTTTGATGTGCCAGGGAAGGGCACTGCTGAAGAGATGCTCCCCCCCCTTCTCTGATTGCTTAGGCAGTAGGATGCTCTCTCCTCTCAGGGCGAAAGGGAGCCTGGAGGAAGCTCGCCCAAATCCAGAGGCTGCTGCCTGAGCCTTGGCTTCAGGCGTTGAGGCAAAAAAATCGCCGCCTGCGTGGCTACACTAGTCTCTAACCCTCTTGGCACATCCGTAACTCCCGGCCTCCTGGCTCAAGCTGAATGGGAGAAGCCCACAGCTTCTGAGGAGGGAGACACTCCCCTAAAGTCCATTACCATCATCATTATTGTTGCAAAAAAAAAAAGGAAAAAAGAAGAATAAAGTTCTCTGGCACCCTCGGCCCTCCGCGGCGCTTGGCATTTCCTGGTCTGCTGCTGCTGCTCCTCCCTCCTTCCACGTCGTCGGTGTGGCGTGCCTTGTCCCGGCTGCAGCAGGTGCCATCTGCCCCCTCCCCCCTCCTGGCTGACTGTCCCCTTGTGCACATCACAAGTCCGTGACTTTGTTCTCTACGGCGGCAGCAATCTGCTGCAGGCGGTAGCCCAGCTGCATCTTCTGCGCCGTCGGGTCCTCCTCCAAGGCGGTGATGATCTGCGGGGAGAGGAAACCTGGAGCTGTTAGCTGGTAGTGATCGCCTTCGCCTCTAGAGCCGGATTTTTTTGTTTTGTTTGGTGGTGGGGCAGCGGATGCTCTGCATCCTAGAGAGGCCTCTGAAGGGTTGGTGCATGGATTGCTAGAGGTCAGAATCTCCATCAATAAGCTACAATGCGAACCTACACGGGCCTTAAGACATCTGAAGGCAGCCCTGTTCAGGGAGGCTTTTAATGTTTAATAGACTATTGTGTTTTATTTTTCTGTTGGAAGCCGCCCAGAGTGGCTGGGGAAACCCAGCCAGATGGGCGGGGTATAAATAATAATTATTATTATTATTATTATTATTATTATTATTATTATTATTATTATTGGAGGGCCTCTGCTCTAGGTGCCTTCCTTGTTGGCATCCAGGAGGAGCAGGGCCTTTTTGGTAGAGGCACCCCGGTTAAGGAATGCTTTCCTTTTTGAGGTCTGGGGTCAGCTTGATTCATTCTCCTCTCTGCTCTCAATTATCTCCCCACTTCTGCCTCCTCTCAGCAGCCAAGTGACAAGCACCAAAACAAATCCTTTGGTGGAGGGAGCAGTTTCGAGTTCCAGGGCAGCCACAGAGTTTCTTTGGGGGCAGTGGGCTCATTTACACCCAGTCTGCAATTTTCCTCGTTGTGTGTTCATTGTGCCACTGAGTTAGTAGTAACAACAGCAGAAAAATGAACTGAGAAACAGTGTCATATAAATGGTACAAAGTGGTACAAAGTGAAATTTGCACCCACGTTTGCCTCTGGCCCCACCCACCATGGGCATGTGGCCCCCGGCCTGAAAAATGTTCCTTTCCCCTACAAGGAAGTTTTGGGGACCACATTAAAAATGAGCCACATTTACCTGGTCATAGTACTTGTTGATGTACTTGTAGAGTTCATGCAGAGCCACCAAGGAATTGAGGTCACCTGAGTAATTCTGTAACCGAGAGAGGATAGGTTAACACTCATCAAGAGAGTAACATCCTGTGTCCCCCCCCCCCTTGAGTCACTTTCAATGATTTTGTGGTGGCCCAAGTTGCAAACAGGGCTGGCAATATGGTGAAGTCACTTCATGGCGGGGAACTCTCAATGGATGTATGGAACATGCCTTAAATAGGACTAGGAGAGATGACTTGTCCACCTAGCCCAGTTCTGTCTGCTCTGAGAGCCTCGCGCAGAGGTCCTTCCCATCATCACCTGTTATCTTGGTATTTTTAACTGGAAGGCGCCAGGGTCTTAACCTGGGGCCTTCTGCATCCAAACTTGTGCTCTGTCATTAAGGCACACAGTCCCAGTCCACAAGCTAATACTTATTTTCCTTGCAATAACCTCTACTCTAACCGAGTTGCTTCAGGGGAGCTGGAAGCCCCAGATGCAAGGAAGTTGGGATGGAGGGTCAAGATGTTATCTCGGCTCCATCTTGTCTGTGAGTCCTGTAAGACCAGCTTCCTGCCTTACAGACCTTTCCCACCTGGCCTGGGAGAGCAGGGCCCTGACTGACTCCAGCTACAAAAGTGCAGAGGCTGCTGAACAGACTCTTGGTCCGGGGTACTGTTTAGGGGGTTTTGTTTGGGGGGGGGCAGAGTTTCCTGTTATCAATGTTAATTTTTTTGCATCTTTATTTTCGATCTTATGCGTTTTTTCTGATGCTTCATTTATTGTTTATGACTGCTTTTGTTATGTTGTAATTACGTGTTTTGTTTTTGCATTGCCACCCACCTTGAGCATGGTTTCAACTACGCAAAGGTGGCATACAAGTTCAATTATGTCAAGTATGCATCTCTGCAATGGAAGACAAGGGTGGCAGAGAGCAACCTTCTGTGCCCATTATGCAACCTGACCTGGTAACTCTAGAGGAGCGGACAAATTCATGGAAGAGAAGGCTATTTTGGGCTACCAGCCACAAGGGCGATGCTCAGAGACAGCAATGCTTCTGAATACTAGTTGCTGGAAACTGCAGGAAAGGAGAGGCCTCTTGTGCTCAGATCTGGGTGACCACTGCCAGAATAGGATGCTGGATCAGATGGGCCAGCATCCTCTCCCCTGGGATAGCTCAGCTGGTAGGAAGAGCATGAGACTCTTAATCTCAGGGTCGCGGGTTCGAGCCCCACATTGGGCACAAGATTCCTGCATTGCAGGGGGGCTGGACTACACGGCCCTCGTGGTCCCTTCCAACTCCACAATTCTATGATTGCCTTGACCCAGCATGAGTCTTCTTCCGTTCCAAAAGAAGGCTCCTACAGAGGCCTTGGCTCAGCAGGGGGAAAACAGAGAAAGGAAAAAAAGACTGCGATGTAGCTCGTAGTCTACTTACTCGTGAGAGTTCAGCCAGGGCGGAATTCATTTCCTGGTCACTTGCAGAGATGGTTTGTCGGATATCTGCATAGTACCTGCAGGAGATAAATAACGATAACCATTCATTTATTTGGCATGTTTCCTTCCTTTTCTTTCTAGACACATCCAGCCGGCTCCCTGGCCCTCCTCCTTACCTTTCCACCATCTGCTTGTAACGTGGAATGTCGCGGGCGTAGAGAAGCTTGTTAATTGGAGAATCCTGGAAATGCCACAAAGGGAGCAAGACATTAGGAACAACACCCAGCAGAATTTTTAGGTGTCATGATAACGGCTATCCAAATGGTGGCAGCGATGAATAGGGCAAGGAAAGTTTGAAAGAGGAAAATTTGAAAGAGATGGGTAAGTTTAGGGTGTTGTTAGCGCTCCCAACTCCCTTCCGTCTCTGCCAGCATGGCCAAATGCTCAGGAATGATGGAAATCATAGCCCAGAAGTTCTGGAGCGCACCAGGTTCGGAAGGCCTGTTCTGAGCGCCCTAAGGTGCACACAGTGACTGACAACCGCCCTGCTGAATGGAGGTTGGAAAGCAAAATATTGGTTTGGGCAGCCACTCTCGCTGCAGAGAGGAAGCCTCGCATTCATTTTTTAAAACAGTAAATGCGGGCAGGGGCTCTGCACTCACATTACAATGAATGACAACAGAGACATTGCAGCAGCAACAACAAAAATGGGCTGGAGTCGTGTCCCTCGGCGTTCTTTGCATGGCAGGTACTAGCCAGGAGTCGTGCAACTGTAAGATTCCTGCATTTCAAAGGAGATGGGTCTCCTTTGGGCCCTTTCCCTACGATTCTCCGACAGGTTGCGTCAGTGCTGGAGAGAAGCTCATTTTCTGAGCAAGAAAGCACTGTGGGTTGTGCTCAGGAGAAAGGCAACATGCCCACAGCAGAGGAATGCCTGGATCCTCTGCAACAAAAGGGAACAGCCCCGCTTGACTTGCGTCAGGAAAAGATGGCGTGGAAAGCATACGGCTACCATATTTTTCCCGACTGACGTCATAGCAGAAACTCAAGGGAGCTGCCCATGCCTTCTCCAAGCTCACCCGGCCCAGCTTGTGGTCAGCGAGAGTGCAGGAGTCCATGAAGGTCTGAGCGATGACCAGCAGCACAGCATCCACATTGTCCGACGTCTGCACATCAAATACGAACTGGGGGTTCTTGATTATGTTGATCCAGAACCTCAGGGGAAGGCTGCGGAGAGAAGAGGAAACGGTCAACACACTAGCATGCGATGCGAGTCCTATGGGCTAAGTGCTTCGGGAGCTGAACTAGGGTAGCCCAGTGAACAGGGGCCAAAACCCACAACCCAATTGCAATCCTGGCACACAGCGACAACCCCATTAGGGGCAGCAGAGATGGGTGCTGTCAAAGTTCTGCTAGAGCATAGGTAGACAAACTAAGGCCCAGGGGCCGGATCCGGCCCAATCGCCTTCTAAATCCGGCCTGCGGACGGTCCAGGTATCAGCGTGTTTTTACATGAGTAGAATGTGTGCTTTTATTTAAAATGCATCTCTGGGTTATTTGTGGGGCATAGGAATTCGTTCAACCTTTTCCCCAAAATATAGTCCGGCCCCCCACAAGGTCTGAGGGACAGTGGACCGGCCCCCTGCTGAAAAAGTTTGCTGGCCCCTGTGCTAGAGTATTCTCTGTCACAGAGAAGTGGAGAGCATGGCAGCAGAAGACAGACTCCAGTGGGATATTCCACTCTAGGCAGCAGCTTGGGCTACACACCTGTTTGTCTTCCAGATGTGGATGGTCTCTGGGTCCGTGATCCCATGGCTCAGCGCTTGATCATCCAACAGGTCAAAGAAGTACTTCACAGCCAGCGGGACGGGGCGGGAGGTACTGAGGATCACCTGGAACAGGTCGTCTACAAACTTCTGCATCGTCCCCTGCAGGCGAACAACCCAGGTAGAAAGAGAAAAGCCATCAAGAAACATCTACAGTGGTGTTTTTCCAGCATGGAGCCAGCGGGGAAGAACTGCCAAGCTACATGGATTTCCATCGCTGTTTGGCGTGGGGTAACCTTGGTCTTCTTTTCTTTACATAAAAGGCTGCTGGGACTGTACAGTGGAACCTTGGTTCTCAAACTTAATCCGTTCCGGAAGTCCGTTCCAAAATCAAAGTGTTTCAAAACGAAGGCACACTTTCCCATAGAAAGTAATGCAAATTGGATTACTCCGTTAGACTTTTAAAAACAACCCCTAAAACAGCAATTTAACTTGAATTTTACTATCTAACGAGACCATCGATCCATAAAAAAATGAAAACAATGAACAATGTACTGCAGTCACACAATCAATCCATCAGCAGCTGAACTGGGTTCCACACAGTCACAAAAACAAAACAAATAAGAGCGGCAAAAACAAAAACGCAAAATAAATAGCAAAAACAGACACACCTCAGCATAACACTCAAAACGGAAGTGTGACACTCAAAGCACATTCGGCTTCCAAAATTTTTTCGCAAACCGGAACACTTACTTCCGGGCTTGCAGTGTTTGGGTTCCAAGTTTTCTGAGTACCAAGGCGTTTGAAAACCAAGGTACCACTGTAATCGGAAACTGAAGACCACTGGAGTGGGGGGGGTCTTCTTTCCCTCTTGCACCCTCTGTGGAAAATGTACCCCTCCTCCAAGCCTTTGCTTATGAGTGACAGAGCTTTACACGCCATAAGCAATGACAGTAGCAATTATCAATAAATAATAGCAATTACTGATAACTTATATATGTAATACATAAATTATCAATGCATCATGGAAAAACAAACACTAAATTGTGAAATGCATCAGAATTGACAGATGGAGCCATGTAAAATGTGTATAGAAAAGCAGTGATTTTCATTTCCAGATTACTGCCTTTCCCCCAAGTAGGTTCAGCAAGGGCATCGTGGGACAAGGTCCCAGGATGCAACAGGGTCAGCGATGCCAAGTCGCAATGCAGTTCTGTGCATGCTTACTCAGAGGTAAAGTTTCTCTGCTTTTCCACTGGGGCTTATGCCCAGGAAAGCGTGCCTAGGGTTGCAGCCTGAAAGGATACCGGGAATGGGAGGAGGAGAACAGGGAGCTCCTTCTTACCTTCATGGAGAGGAGGCGGGTGAGATAGATCTCAGGAATAGCCTTGGCCCTCTCTCTCTCCCGGACGCTCCCTCGCCGATGTTTAGGCAGCTCAGGCTCCTCTGTCGGTTTCACCAGGTGCCAGAGCTTCATCCCACCCTCATCAGCATCCTCCAGCATTGGGGTCTCTGTAATGCACAAACCGGTAAACACCAACAAATGTTTAGAATTTGGATCTGTCTTTTAAAATGTTTTCATTCTGTCTTTTCTCCAAAGGTACCAAGATGGCATAGATGGCTCCTGCCTGCCATTCATTCTTACAACAGTCCTGTGAGGTAGATCCCTTTGTGTGTGTGTGTGTGTGTGTGTGTGTGTGTGTGTGTGTGTGTGTGTGTGTGTATGTATTTGTGTGTGTGTGTGTGTGTGTGTGAGAGAGAGAGAGAGAGAGAGAGAGAGAGAGAGAGAGAGAGAGAGAGAGAGAGAAAGTGACCCTAACAACAACAACAACAATTTATTTATATCCCATCCATCTGGCTGGGTTTCCCCAGCCACTCAGGGCAGCTCCAAACAAAATATTAAAAACACAACAAAACATCAAACATTAAAAGCTTCCCTAAACAGGGCTGCCTTCAGATGTCTTCTAAACGTCAGATCATAGCTGCCAAGTTATCCCTTTTTTTAAGGGATTTTCCCTTATGCTGAATAGGCTTCCTCGTGAGAAAAGGGAAAACTTGGCAGCTATGCGTCAGATAGTTGTTTATTTCTTTGACATCTGATGGGAGGGTGTTCCACAGGGTGGGTGCCACCACCAAGAAGGCCTTCTGCCTGGTTCCCTGTAACCTCGCTTCTCGCAGTGAGGGAACTGCCAGAAGGCCCTCGGAGCTGGGCCTCCGTGTCTGGGCAGAACGATGGGGGTGGAGACACTCCTTCAGGTATACTGGGCTGAGGCCATTTAGGGCTTTAAAGGTCAGCACCAACACTTTGAATTGTGCTCGGAAACGTACTGGGAGCTGATGAAGGTCTTTCAAGACCAGTGTTATGTGCTCTTGGCGGCCACTCCCAGTCACCAGTCTAGCTGCCGCATTCTGGATTAGTTGTAGTTTCTGGGTTACCTTCAAAGGTAGCCCTATGTAGAGCGCATTGCAGCAGGTCTTTCATGGCCAGTGTTATGTGGTCTCGGCGGCCACTCCCAAAAGCTTCCTGGTCAAACGGATTTGAATGCAGGTGTGCTTAATGCGCTCAATGCTCTGACTACCACACCATATACTGTAGATCCTTGCAAGCGAATGACAGACCTTTTCTTTTTTCGCCTCTCTGATCCAGGGGCAGGCAGACTTCCAAGCTTAGAGAATTATGTTGAACCAAAGGTGAACTGTTCCAGAAGCTCTGCAAATGCCATCTTGGTAGTCAAGATAACCCCACAATTAATAGGCGGTTATTGCAGCAGTGAGCTCATATATGTTTATATTCACTTGCTCTGCTATTAAGCTAATTGGCTTTCTTTGATGTTGTCCTTATCTGTGGGCTTGGGGTGCTGGGCTCAGAGCCCAGAAAGAGGAGCTGTCTGTAAGATTTGGGTCAGGCATAGGCA
The DNA here is from genome assembly GCF_963506605.1 of Zootoca vivipara. NCBI lineage: Eukaryota > Metazoa > Chordata > Lepidosauria > Squamata > Lacertidae > Zootoca > Zootoca vivipara. The sequence continues at coordinate 19,197,563 of NC_083277.1, read as the reverse complement.
AACTGCGGCCCTCCAGATGTTTGGGACTACAATTCCCATCATCTCTGACCACTGGTCCTGTTAGCTAGGGATGATGGGGATTGTAGCCCCAAACATCTGGAGGGCCACAGTTTGCCTATGCCTGATTTGGGTTGTTGTTTAGTCGTTTAGTCGTGTCCAACTCCTCGTGACTCCATGGACCATAGCACGCCAGGCACTCCTGTCTTCCACTGCCTCCCGCAGTTTGGTCAAACTCATGTTCGTAGCTTCGAGAACACTGTCCAACCATCTCGTCCTCTGTCGTCCCCTTCTCCTTGTGCCCTCCATCTTTCCCAACATCAAGGTCTTTTCCAAGGATTCTTCTCTTCTCATGAGGTGGCCAAAGTATTGGAGCCTCAGCTTCACGATCTGTCCTTCCAGGGAGCACTCAGGGCTGATTTCCTTCAGAATGGATAGGTTTGATCTTCTTGCAGTCCATGGGACTCTCAAGAGTCTCCTCCAGCACCATAATTCAAAAGCATCAATTCTTCGGCGATCAGCCTTCTTTATGGTCCAGCTCTCACTTCCATACATCACTACTGGGAAAACCATAGCTTTAACTATACGGACCTTTGTCGGCAAGGTGATGTCTCTGCTTTTTAAGATGCTGTCTAGGTTTGTCATTGCTTTTCTCCCAAGAAGCAGGCGTCTTTTAATTTCGTGACTGCTGTCACCATCTGCAGTGATCAAGGAGCCCAAGAAAGTAAAATCTCTCACTGCCTCCATTTCCTCCCCTTCTATTTGCCAGGAAGTGATGGGACCAGTGGCCTGATTTGGGTATTTCCCACCTATGCCCTCAGCTGGTCAGGCGAAGCAATGGGAAGTTCTATCCAAAGTTACGTGTGCTGCTTTGTGTATAAATAGTATGTAAACACCTTCCGAGGGACTCTGTTCCACTTATCAGAGCTGAGCTCACAGTCCTGTCTTACAAAAATCCAGTCCTAGTTTCCTCCAGAAGCTTTCTTCATTTCATCAGCTTAATTTACAGGGGGAAGAGGGAGGCTTTCTGTTGTTGCTATTGTTAAAACAACCGGCAGTCAGAATATTTTCCAATCTACTGACAAGCATTCAGAGATTTACCTTCTGCCCACCCAAGCTGGCACTGATCATTTCTCCAGATTTTCCTCCAACATTTAAACAAGAGTTTTAGAGTGACTTACTCTCTCCAGGGATATAGTCCTGATTCTCCCTGGGAAGATGCTTGGTCATACGGGGGACAAGAGCAACAGTGGCTCCATCGGGTACCTGAGAGTGAAGGGGGAAACTGAGTTAGGCAGCACCGCACATTCCTCTTTTCTCTCTATATAATAAAAATGTCATCATGTCATCATGCAGCCCCTACTGGTGGATCCTGTAGTGGCTCATCACAACCCTGGATTTGCATAAAGTCAGGATGGGATAGGGGAGCAAAACCAATGGCAGGATGCACAACACAGAATCTTAAGTGGGAAAGGACCAAAAGGCCAGGAAGCCCAACCTCCTGTCACAGAGTAGGACAGGGGTCCCCAAACTACGGCCCCCGGGCCGGATGCGGCCCAATCGGCCTTCCAATCCGGCCCGCGACGACCGCCGCCGCCCGCTGCCGCCGCCCGCTCTCACGGCGCGCGGCGCAGCGACGATCTAAAAAACTGGCAAAAAATCGCTGAAAATCCTTTGTGCGCATGCGTATGGGCCTCTCCCGACCCGGAAGAGGTCATTTCTGGTGCACTTCCGGGTCGGGGGAGGCCCATACGCATGCGCACAAGCGATTTTCGGCGATTTTTTCCCCGCGCGTGTGCGCATGCGCACGGGCGCACACTCCCCCGCCCTCCGGCCCGCTGCGCGCGCACTCCCCTGCCCTCCGGCCCACTGCGCGGTCGGCGCGGCGGGCACCGGCCCGCCGCGCGGTAAGTCTGGGGACCCCTGGAGTAGGACCTTTATTTCACCAGACCCTGGAGGTCAAGAAGAGGCTGAATCTGTAGAACCATTGCGCTCCAAAAAAGGTCCTTAGGGAAAAAACAGCTCAAGGCAACCCATGCACTGAGCCAAGCCACCCACTGTAGCCACCCAAATAATTCTCCCTCACCTTGTAGTGTTGCAGTGTGTTGAGACGCTTCCAGGTGCCCTGGACAACAGAAGTCACGTCCTCATCGGAGAGGATGAGGTGCCCAGCCAAACCTGATCTCCACTCTAGCACCATCAGAAACGAGGGGGAAACAAAAATCGATAACCAGGTTGGAATACAGCACAAAGTGGAGGCAAGCGGCTTTTAGAGGTGGCTCGTGCCCAGATGGGGAGAGAGGAAGGCAGGGAGATCAATAATAATAATAATAATAATAATAATAATAATAATAATAGGTGCAGCCCGATCCAGTTCTGTCCCCAACCTTCTCTTCCCTGCTTAGTTTTACAGGAACAACACTGAGACTGAGGAGGAGGAAGCTGGCAAGCAGAACAGGCAGGTGGAAGCTGGAAGAAGGGAGACTAAGGTTGGTCTGGCTGTGCCTCCTTCGTCCTAATGGACCAGACTTCACTGCGGCAGCTACAAACCCATAATGAGCACGGGGGCGGGAGACACTTCCTCTATGTATCATGTTCCCCACAGCAGGGACAGGAAAACCTGTGGCCCTCCAGACTGCTGGACTCCAACTCCCATCAGCCTCAGTCGGCACGGCCAATGGTCAGGGATGATGGGAGTTGAAGTTGAAGCATCAGTTGGGTGGCCACAGGTTCCCTCCATCCCTGTCTTACAGCCAGATAGTCCATCTCCTTGGGACCAGCTCCCACAGTGACTTCCGCTTCTCTGACTTGGGTTGACGAGGAAGTGGGTGGGGAGCACTGCTTGCCGTTGCCTACCAACCATGCTGGTGTTGGGAATTTCCATTCCACCTTTAGTTGCAGATACGGGATTACTAACTGTCTCATGTCTGTTTACATTCCAGCACTGTTTGCTGGCGTAAGCGGAACTTCTGCTGGGTTGTTGCTTTTGCTTTTACCTCTCTCCCCGAAGAGACGGCAAGGAGAGAGGCGACATGTTTCTCTGTTCTGATTGATGATTAATAAATCCGTAGTTCCTAGTATGTCTCCACAAGCTTCAAGCCTCTTTTGTTGCGCAGTTTTGCTCTGCTAAGTAAAGTGTGCCCATGTCCGCAGACTTGGGTCACTGATTTATGACGCACCAGAGGTCGAGGGATCTTCCAGCGTGCCAGCTGGAAGGAGACGATCCAGCTGGGGGCTAGCCAGCTGGCCTTTCGACCCCTGGATGCCAACAGCTGGGACAAGGATGGTAGAGAACGGCCTGGATGTAGGCACAGTAAGGGGGGGGAGTGAGGCAGAGTTTCAGAAGTGGGGGGGTGAGCAGAGGTGGATGGCCATTTGGGGTACCATACCGCAGAGCAGAGTCCCACCATAATCGCTCTTTCTTCCATTGCCTGGAATTCTACTCACCCAAGTCAAGCGTGTCTGGGTCTGGCCGGTGGCAGTAAGGTGTCCCTTTGTAGACCTGGTCGAGAATCTTCTCCTTCACTTGGGTGATGGTGTCGCAATCCAGCCCCTTCACCAACACCCCCTGGGAGCCCTCTGGTCCTCCCACCGTGCTTCCAGTTTGAGGCAAGGCTGTCAAGGTCTGCAAAAGCAAGGCGGGCAAAGATGAGCTGACTCCACTCGCCCCCACTTGTTTCTCGAGGCCCAAACGCTGACTAAGCACTATAAAGATGAGTGGCGGTGCTGCTGTGGTGCAAAGGAACAGACCGCAAAGAATTCTGGGAGCTGTAGTTTGTTAAGGGTGTTGAGAGTTGTTAGGAGACCCCCCTATTCTACTTCCAGAGCTACAATTTTCCGATTGGTTTAACAGTTCATTCCTCTTCCCAAGGAACTCTTGGAACTGTTAGCTCTGTGAAGGAAAAGGACAGAGGGCCAGAAGAGGAGGTATGCATTTGGGTGGCCAGAGAAGCCAGTGTTTAACTGAATGAGAGAGTGGTTCTAGGCGGGCCTCTCCCCCCAGCAGGACTTTGGTCGCTCTCACCAGTGTGCGGTATTCCAGGTCTTCTCTGAGAAGGCGGTTGTCATTCAGGGTGTACTTCGCCTTTCCCGTCACCCAGTCCACTGGCCCCTTATCCACCTGGTGCTTTATGCCCCGGAAGAGCATATAGAGAGGCTCTCCAACAGAGTCCTAGAGGAGAAATGGGGGAAAAAACGCCTCATCAGACACAACACAGCAGCTCTGGGAGCTTCTACCTGCCATTCTGGGCCATCTCACGACAGAAACAGGTCAGGTGGAAACATTTAACCAAATCAGGTTGAGTGGGTCAACTGGTGGGCTGAGACCCACCAGTGGGTCCTAGCTTTACCTAAAGTGGATCACACCAGCAGCGTTACCACCGCTGAAATGCAGGGTGAAAAAAAATTAAGGAATTAATCCCAAAATGCACGTTTGCGCTGAAGGTGGGCGATAGGTCTGAAAAAGTTGATTAGTGTTAGCACTGAGCCACGGTTCCTCTTTAAAACGTTAAAAATGTTCCTCTTTAACCAGGCCTTTGGCTGATTTGACAACCAATGTCCTTTAAAAATGTGTTGGGGAGCTTGTTTTTGTTCTTATTTATTATGTATATTGTGTTTTTTATATTGTGATTTTATGTTGTCACTGCCCTGAGACCTGCAGGTATACAAATGTAATTAATAATAATAAATAATGATCACGGTGTGCTCGCAGGTGTGAGTAAAAGCTGATTTAGCAAGCAGCTGGCTTGAAAGCATCTGGTTTCAGACAACAACAACAACAACAACAACAACAATTTATTATTTATACCCCACCCCTCTGGCTGGGTTTCCCCAGCCACTCTGGGCGGCTTCCAACAAAACATTAAAATACAATAATCTATTAAACATTAAAAGCTTCCCTAAACAGGGCTGCCTTCAGATGTCTCCTAAAAGTCTGGTCTTTTTGACATCTGGTGTGAGGGCGTTCCACAGGGCGGGTGCCACTACCGAGAAGGCCCTCTGCCTGGTTCCCTGTATCTTGGCTTCTCGTAGCGAGGGAACCACCAGAAGGCCCTTGGCACTGGACCTCAGTGTCCGGGCAGAACAATGCGAATGGAGACGCTCCTTCAGGTATACTGGACCAAGGCCCCACAGAGCACATTGCAGTGGTCCAAGTGAGAGATAACTAGAGCATGCACTACTCTGGTGAGACAGTCTGCGGGCAGGCAGGGTCTCAGCCTAGACGAGATGCTAGTACTGTCAAAGGAGGGGTTGTGTCAATCCACATTTCACTGTTCTGAAGGACAAATGTTCCTGGTGTGTCAAGACAGCCGACCTTTACATGGCCTGGGCTTTAATGTGTTGGGTTCCTGCTCCAGGGACACCTCTGAATCCTGTTCCCCTGATCTTGCCACCTTTATCTCAGGATAAAGCTCTTGCTTCTCCCTGCAGGCCAAGAGATTTTGACAGTTGTCCCCAATCTCACGGGGATGGGCCTTATTAAGTTATTCAGATGACAACAGCAGGCCAACTGCACAGGAAGTTGGCAGCATAGTGCTCTCCTGACGCAGTTGGCCTCATATTCCCATCATCCCCCGACTGTTGGCCATGCTAGCTAGGGCTGATGGGAACTGTAGTCTAACACCAACTGGAGGGGGCCATTTTGGCTAGCTCTGTTCCAGCAGCACATGCAAGCTCTACCTTGACCTCCTCTCCCCATGGATGACTAGGAGGATGTCTTACCCTCACGAACGTGTATAGGCAGATGGACATCCAGTTTGTCAGCAGCTTCTCCACCACCGTCTCTGTCCTGAAAGAGAAAGAGAAACCAAATTTATCAGGCTTCTGTCCAGAGTGGATAAAAATCAATGATTTTTTAAAATGATTTTTTAAAATTTAAATTGGATTTTTAAAAATTTTTAACGGATTTTTTCGATTTAAATTGGATTTTTAAAATAAAATGCTTTTGCAGGAAAAATCTTCCTAAAGATAGTTTTCAATTTAAGTTACGTTATAGTCCAAAGGCTATTCATCAGGAAATAAGGATTTGTTTTAAGTTTTTCATGTGTGCTAAAACTCAAGTCTAAGTTTGTTTTTTTAAAAAAGTTGTTTGCCCACATCAGTTAACAAACATGGATAACACATGCTACAATGTTATTATTTTAGTTACATAAATTGTTTAAATTGTTAATAAGGAAATGGTTACTTTTCTCCTTCCAATAAAGTACAGCAGAAAAGTTGTCCAAATATAACGAGTTAACTTATTAAACCTCACCACAATTTCATAATTATCTGTCTATGTATTTCTAATAGTACAGTATAACCAAATCAGTAACTTTTGATATAGCTGTAAAAACTACTCTGAAAATTCATTATTCCAAAAACGAAACCTTCATCTGGTTGTAAATATTAAGATTATACCAGCAGGAATGAGTCTTTCTGTAAAAAAAGAAGATTGAAATCAAGTCTTACTGACTAGTGATTTAAATCGATCTGATTTAAATCAAATCCACCCTGCTTCCATCTCACAGCTCAAAAGAGACAGTAACACAGGGGTGCCCAAACTTTTTTCAAAGAGGGCTGGATTAAATTGACCGGCGGGCCAAATTAGGCCCCTGAAACGGACTTTGGACATGCCTGCAGTAACACTTCTCTACGTCTCCTCCCCACAGAGATATGCTGGGCACTCAGTTTCCCCCCTAAAACATCATGAAGTTGGGCAGTGGGGCTGTCAACACCAGAAAAAGTGACGGACTCTCTCTCTCTCTCTCTCCTGCCCACCTTCTCAGCATCAGTTTGGGGTTCTTGGCGACATACTGCTCCACCAGGTCATTCAGGAGGGTCTTGAGGATGTCTGTGAAGTACTCGAGTTTCCCGTGCAGCGAGACTGTGAGAAGAGACGCAACGTAGGCCCGGTCCCTTGGGGAGAAAGTGCGCTGGATCTCCAAGGTGTGTATAAACTGGGCGCATCGAAGGAGGGGACAAAAACACAGAATTGTCATTAGGAAACAACTGATTGGTTGGGGAGGAGATATTTTAGCTGGTTGATGGGTCGTAATTTAGAGGCTGGCCCTCACTTTCCCATAAAAACAACAACCGTGGAGATTAGAAGCTGGAAGGGGTTAAATTTGGAAAGGCCAAGAGGGGCCAGAAATGCACAAGAAGCTCCCTACTCCTGTGTCAAGGCTCAGGGAATCCTATCCCTTCCCCGGTGGCAGATAACATGAAGAGTCCTTACCACATAATCTATTCGGTATTCACAGAGAAGAGACAAAGGAATGTAGTCTCTATGCCATGATGGCGTTGCTCTGAGCAAAGCCTAACCCCCTTCGTCTCTCTTATCGTATGTCACCCCTGCTTTCTGTCTCTGATCTTTCTGTTCAGCTACTCTCACTGCACGCCTAGTGCTTGGGGAGGGGGGCTCAGGAATGCTCTCCAAAGACACTGAGCCTGCCAGCTGTCTCTACCCCAGTGTTTCTTCTACCAGTATTTCCCAGCTTTTACCCTCTGCAGTCTCTGAACTATGTCCTTCCGCAAACCGCTGTTCTGAATCTATACTGCACTCCTGTTCTCGGGAAGGTTCAAAAGAAAAGGGGCGAGGGGCAACCATTCTTCCCCAGTCCAGCCCCCGACATCCTGCAACACCAAGTGATAGTTCAAGTGTTGAAATGAACACCTCCATCATGTGGGCAGTGAACAAAACAGCTTGGAAAACAGGGGACTGAGAAGAGATATGACAGCCGTCTTCAAATATCTCAAGGACTGTTACTCGGAAGTTTGTTTTCTCCTGCTCTGGAGGGTAGGACTCAAACCAATGGCTTCATGTTACAAGAAAGGAGATTCTGACTAAACATCAGGAAGAACTTTCTGATGGTAAAAGCCAGGGGTTGGCAACCACAAGTGGCACACGGGGGTCGTTTAAACGGCCCCCGAGCCGAGCCGCCTGCTCAGCGAGTCCCCACGCGCTGCACTAAACCGGCACAGCATGGAGTGGGGACTCACTTCTGCAGCACCAGAAATTGCATCTGCGCAGACACGATCCGGTCCATGGAGCAATCTCCACGGGAGTGAGCCCACCCAGGCGAAGTAAACTTTGCCGACCCCTGGTGAAAGCTGTTCAACACTAGATGGGACGGTGGAATGGACTCCCTCGGGAGGTGGTGGACTCTCCTTCCTTGGAGGTTTTTAAGCAGAGGTTGGATGGCCACCTGTCATGGATACTTTAGTTGAGATGCCTGCATTGCAGGGGGTTGGACTAGAGGACCCTTGGTGTCCCTTCAGACTCTACAATTCTATGATTCTAACCAGGGCTTGGGCCCTCTGAGCCACCCTCTAACAATGCCCCTCTCCCCGAATGAATGATAGCCCCACATTCTGATCCCTTTCTAAACCTACAGCAGAAACTGCCAATTAGCTTTCATTTTACCCCACAATAGTGAGAAGTAGAAGCTTGAGGTTGAGCAGCAGCACACAGTGGGCTTTTGCTCTGAAGGACAAGCGCTGTGTTCCGCAGCATGGCTTTAGCCTCCTTAGTGCTGCCTGAGACCTGCCTTGAAGATTTACAAGAGGCGTGATTTTTGTTTTACTTCAATACGAAGGCATCTGTTCCTGAAAACATACCTTGGTGAGAAAGAGCTTACTGTTGAGGAGGTTGGAGAGCTGCACCAAGCCCTGTTCGACCGTCTGCCTCCGGCATTCTGGCACGTCCAGGTCCCTTTGCAGCGGCGACTCGCGGTGGCCTGGGAAGAAGACACGCTCTGCATAGGACTTGTAGTCCAGGAAGGGGATCCCGGTGCCAACCAAGTCGCTGGTGAGGTCCATCATCTCCGTCATGAGGTCTGCAACGAAAGAAAAAAACTCAGGTGATGAGGAAGAGGACAAGAGTGTGGGAAACAGGAAATGAAAGGAAGCCTTCTTATATAAACTCAGACTATTGGTCCGTCCAGCCCAGTATTATCTATTCTGGTTGGCAGCTGCTTGCCAGCGTATCAGACAAGAGTCTTTTCAAGCCCTCCCTGGCTTGAAAATTGTGTTTATTTGAAAATGTGGGCAGCATTAAGATAAATCCAACAGTGTAAACAAGTTTTGAAGGATATAATAGTGGAATACTGAATGGTTTAGTTTATATAAAAATATGCAGGGATTTCTGTTTTGTAAAATGAATCATGGAAAGAGAAGAAGGGAAGTCATCAATATTTTAAGGTTGTTTAAATGAATGTTCTAAAATTTAAAAAAGAAAATTTAATTAAAAATTATAGAAAAAGGAAGAAGAAGGGAACCTGAATTTCCAGGGGCAGATCAAGGGGGAAGCTCCTTCCTCCCCTCTTACCAGTGAATTCTTTTTTGCACCGGTCCCGGACACTCGTCTCCAGATTTTCCAGCTGGATCTGAACTTTTTTGTAATCCCTCAGGGCCTGCTTGCTCTTCCTCCTGGAAAGAAAAACCATCAACAACATATGCCAAAGTCAATCCCCTCTACTCACAGCGTAGCTTTTTATTTCTGTGCAAGAGAATCACCCTGGGTTTTGCAACCACAAAACCAAATTAACCGTGCAAAAAGGAAACAGCGAGCTGTACAGCTAGGCTGATATTTTCATTCAAGCCATTTTTGGACATTCTCAGACGCAGCACAAAAAGGCTTTATCTTGAAGAGCAAAAAAAGAGGACAGCCAGAGTGTGGCGTTTGCCCGTTCTTTTGGAAATGTCTGTACAGGGGGAGAGAAAGGGTTCATAGGTAGACCAATAGAAAAGTCCAGAGGCGGAGCCTACCTGCTTTTAAAAGGCTTAGCCAGAAGTTTAGACAGAGGGGAAGACAGTTGGAAATAGAGAGACAGTTAGTTCGGTTGGTTTCTTGTGGGTGGCAGGCATAGGAGTCAGAGTGGGTTAGAAACAGAGAGAATGAATCGGATTACAGTGTTTCAAAGTATTTAAAACTTGTTTGCGTTCACAATAAACTGGAATCTTTGTTAATATGTTACAAGTCCTGGGGAAACCTTGTTGGTGGCAGTGGAAGAGAATAGACGTGGTGGCACCAGGTCAATAGTCTGTGGAACGACCGGGGGCTCTGTGTGAACACCCCACCAAGCCACTGCCAGCCCAGGCCTCTTTCCCTGGCTCGGGCTGGCAGCTGCCGCAGTGTGCCAAGCAGCCCAAGCCAAAAAACCCCAGACATTTCCTTTAAAATGAAAAAATCCGCTTGGATGGGCATGTTGGTCCCCCAAAAGAGGACATGTCTGGGTTTCCCCGGACGTATGGCCACCCTACCCCCCATGCTGCACTTTGACGTCCCAACAATCGAGGCTTCAAAGTGCAGCATCACCTGTTGTCATAGTGATGACAGGTGACTGGCCCTGACCACCTGTCTAGATTTATCTGTCAGGAGTCAGGGAGATGAGGATCTGGCCCAAAGGCAGAATATCTTCCTTGCTCCTGCCTTACAGGGTTGCTGTAAGGGATGCAACAAGATAATGCATGGGATGCTCTTTGAAAGCTCCATCACCAACTTTCCCGAAACTGGTGCCCTTCAGATATTTTGGACCACAACTCCCATCAGCCCCTGCCAGCTGCTAAGTATGATCTCTGGTGTGGAAACAGGAAGAAAGAAACCTCCAAGGTTTCCACTGCTCTAAGCAACTCTGAGCAGGTCCCTACAGAAAGCAGTTGCTGCTTCAGTGCCAATTTACTCTATCCCCCCCCCCCAAAAAAATCTGTGTTGTTGTTTTTCCACAAACAGAACAGGTCACACTACCCAACTGGCTTCTCTTGCATGTAGACTGCAGTGCCAGGCTAGGCCTATGGAACATGGTCCTGCAGACAGGCTGGCAAGCACCCTCCTTCCTCCTCACCTGTAGATGAAGACGATGATGAGGACGATCAGAGCAACAAAGGAGGCGACAACCCCCAAGCCAATCTGGGCCTCTACAGGAAAGGTCAGCTGACTCTCTGTGTCATATTGCACACGGCCCAGGCGGAATTGGTTGTTGCCCATTTGAACCTGCAGGAGGACAAGAGGATGGAAAACTGATTTCATGTGAAGATGAGGAGGAGGAGCCTCCATTATTAATATTATTATTACTGCTACAATTTCTATGATGTCTGTCCAAATCATTATCTATCTATCTATCTATCTATCTATCTATCTATCTATCTATCTATCTATCTATCTATCATCTATCATCTATCTGCACACATAGATTTACTAAATTTGGGAGGGATTATAATAGTGGGCTGACACGATCTTTCAATATCGCACATAGTTCAATCTGAACAAGGAAACCAAATGGAAGAAAAATAAACAAAACGATTTATCATCACTGACCATTTTATCTTTTTCATGGGGTTCAGCAAATGATGCTGTTGGAGATGCTTAAGATATGGGATGTATATTACTGCTATAATAATTTTTACTTTTTGTGCTTTACCAAGCTAAAGTTACTGAAACCTCAGTTCCTTCGTTAATGCATTAAAAATAAATAAATCATCCCATGAAAAATAAAATGCTTGTTGTTATGCCTTCAGATAAGCATACCTTATGGGCTAGCTTTTCAGATAGAGCCAAAAAACAATGACTCAGACCCTATTATACCAATACAGTATTCTAAAGTGGCAGTTTCTAAGTATTTCCTGTTTTTCCCCACCAGGTGGACCCAGTGTCTCAGAAGACCAAAGATCTCCAGAACTTGGTGCTGGAAGGAGAAAGCATGGTGTGTGTTGTTGCTAGTTTGACGCTATTCTGGCATAGTCTCCATGCATGTAAGCAAGCATGCAAGGGGACGTGAGGGTGCATTGCTGAATCCTGCCCCCCCCCCCCGTATTATCGTTTTTCACCCACTTCAGCACCCTCCACACCCACTTAAGGGCAAAGGCCCGAAGTGGGGAGCCTCCATGATTCCTGCGCAATTACAAAAACCTGACTGCTCAGTAGGAATCATAGAGTTGGAAGGGACCCTAAGGGTCATGTAGTCCAACCCGCTGCAGTGCAAGAGGAAAGTGGAGAGGTGGCTCCTCACCTCAGAGTTTCGACCCTCAAGCTCCTGGAGGGCCGTACACAGAAGAAAGTTAAGGTGCCGGAAGAAGAGGGGACTGCCAAGATGCTCCCTGCCTGTTCCTTCTCATGCGATTGCTTATGTGTGGCTACAGGAAAAGGCTGGATTGGGCTCTGAACAGTGAGGACCTTCTCTCGTGATCATCCCAAGAAGGTACCTATCAGCTCTATCTCTGTTACTTTATGCCAGTGGTTTCCAAAGAGGTAAAGGTATAGGTAAAGGTAAAGGACCCCTGGATGGTTAAGTCCAGTGAAAGGCAACTCTGGGGTTGTGGCACTCATCTTGCTTTCAGGCAGAGGGAGCTGGCGTTTGTCCAGACAGCTTTGCAGGTCATGTGGCCAGCATGACTAAACCGCTTTTGGTGCAATGGGACACTGTGATGGAAACCAGAGCGCATGGAAACACCATTTACCTTCACTGCACTACACTGCAGCGGTACCTATTTATCTACTTGCACTGGTGTGCTTTCAAAATGCTAGGTTGGCAGGAGCTGGGACAGAGCAATGGGAGCTCACCCCGTTGCAGAGATTTGAACCGCCAGCCTTCTGATTGGCAAGCCCAAGGGGCTCAGTGGTTTAGACCACAGCACCACCAGCATCCCAAAGAGGACTCGTTTCCAAAGAGGACGGTACTGCCAAGAGGTGAGGGGATGGCAGGGGGCCCCTGGAGGTGTAAATGGGTCTTGGACTTTGAAAAGACACTGGATCAGACCAAGTACTATTTATGTATGCGACAACCGCGGCTAGAACTTTATTAGCCCAAAAATGGAAGACTCAGGAGTTACCGACGATTGAAGAGTGGCAGACAAAAATGATGGACTATACGGAATTCTTAAGGAAATCAGCCCTGAGTGCTCCCTGGAAGGACAGATCGTGAAGCTGAGGCTCCAATACTTTGGCCACCTCATGAGAAGAGAAGAATCCTTGGAAAAGACCCTGATGTTGGGAAAGATTGAGGGCACTAGGAGAAGGGGACGACAGAGGACAAGATGGTTGGACAGTGTTCTCGAAGCTACGAACATGAGTTTGACCAAACTGCGGGAGGCAGTGCAAGACAGGAGTGCCTGGCGTGCTATGGTCCATGGGGTCACGAAGAGTCGGACACGACTAAACGACTAAACAACAACAATACGGAATTAGCAAGACTGACTAGCAGGATCCGAAACCAGGGAGAGTCAAAGTTCCAAAAGGAGTGGAGTAAATTTGTGGACTATATGGAAAAGAACTGTAGAAGTTTAAAGACACTTGCAGGACTGAAATAAATCCTACGAATTGACTTTAGATAGAAGGAATAAAGAAACTGTAAGACAGGAATGGACAAAAAAAACCGACTGGGGGGAGGGAGGGAAATAATTTTTTGTGTTTATTATGTTGTGTTTGTTGTTGTTTGTTCCGTTTTGTTATTTGTTAGATGTGTTTAATTGGAAAATTTAATAAAATGCTTTTAAAAAAAGAAAAGACACTGGATCAAACCCATCCATTTTTGTTGAATTAATTAAACTAAATAATTTTAATTGGATTTTGAGTAAACGTGCAATTGATTATTTCTGTTTTGAATTCTATTGTGCTCTTGCTATCCTTAAGGGGTCGTGCAAACCTGAGCAATGCACTTCATAGGGTAGGGTCAAGGGCACAAGGGATGAGTTTATGGAACCAAGGGGGGCAGTGACCCAAAAATGTTTGCAACCACAGCTTTATGTGATATCCCTGCAAACTGCTTTTTACTGCCAAGATCCTCAATCCACCACAGTATATTAGGGGAATGATTGGCAAAGGGGAGCTGGATAAAAATAGCCATTCCTGCTCAGAAGCTGTGCTGCTTTTTAAACTTTTATCATTAAACTTTTGTCAAATTTTACTTCCAACTGCAATTGAAGAAGCAGCCCACAAATCGATAGAATACTATTGCAGGGCAAGAGGTATAACAGAAGAGTATTCTTGCTAGGGTCTGCCACCATGATTTTATTTTATTTTACAGAATGTGTGTACCGCTAATTGTATAGAAGAAGAAGAAGAAGAAGAAGAAGAAGAAGAAGAAGAAGAAGAAGAAGAAGAAGAAGAAGAAGAAGAAGAAGAAGAAGAAGAAGAAGCAGCTCAACACGATTTACATAAATATACACGTTAAAATGACGGGGGAAAGTCAGAAGCTTGAAAAAAACACAAGCTGACCTAAAAAAATCCAAAGGCAAAATATAAATAAAACCAGCATTTTATCTATCCAAGTGAACAAAAGGTTTTTAACAAGTTTGGCTACATGATGTGAAGCAGGCAGAAAGGGTCTCTGCTGTGGTTTTTTTTTTCCTTCCAGCTTTGCTAATTTGCGGCTCCACAAGGCCCACTTTGAAGATAAGGGACCTGTTGTTCTCAGAGGGCGTGTTTCACCCTTCCTTCCCACAGCCTCTGTAAGAAGTAAATCCCACCCACCCACCTCAACTGCTTTTAATCCCATGAGGCAGGCATGTCAAACCTGCGGCCCTCCAGATGTTTTGGACTACAATTCCCATCTTCCCCAACCACTGGTCCTGCTAGCTAGGGATCATGGGAGTTGTAGGCCAAAACATCTGGAGGGCCGCAGGTTTGACATGCCTGCCATGAGGGAACAAAAGAGCACCATTTATACCCACTCTCTCCACCCCTCACAACTCCCAACAACACCCCAAAATGGACTATTAATAACCACTTTTTTTTGAAAAAAAACCTAACAATCCAACTCCCCCCCCCCACAATGTACCCTCTTTTAGGCCCGCAAGAGTTCCTTACAGATGGAACTCTAAAGAAATTATTTTCCCTTCCTTTCCTCAGTCCTGGCCTGTTGTGTTCAAATTCCCAGCCCTGCAACTCTTCCACTAGGCATTCCCCCCTTCGCCCACTGCGTTCCCTGTGCCCCTCCCCGCATCTCATCCAACTCTTCCCTTTCCCCCCACGGTCCACCCTGCTCCCCATCCCAGTTCGAGTTCTTCCCGTTGCCAATATCCACCCCTTACTGTGAACTCTGGCAAAGAGTCTGTGCCCTCCCGCTTGGCCCGGTGCAGAGGGGCTGGTTGCTCGGCGGGGGGTTCGCAATAGAGGTGGTTCTTCGTCAGGGTCTTGACCGAGCAGACGCCGACTCCGATCATGGCTTTCACCTCCTCTTTGGAGATGGCCAGGTCCAGGTTCTCCCCCTGGAGGAAAGAGAATGAGGCAGTCAGGTGAAGGCAAAGCTGTTTTTATTGCTCAGTGGCCCAGTTTGCACGCAACGCCAAGCCAAACCACGGTTTCGTGTTGATATACAGTGGTACCTCAGGTTACAGATGCTTCAGGTTACATACTCCGCTAACCCAGAAATAGTACCTCGGGCTAAGAACTTTGCTTTAGGATGAGAACAGAACTCGCACGACAGCGGCACAGCGGTTAAGGTTAGGTTAAGAACAGTTTCAGGTTAAGAACGGACCTCCAGAACGAATTAAGTTCTTAACCCAAGGTACCACTGTATATCACCGTTTAGCTGACAACAGTGGCAGGAATGGAGAAGCAAAGTGATGGTTTGCCTTAGCGTGTTGTCTGAACGCAGACTTTTTTTTTTGTCTCGGTCCAAATAAACCATAGCCTGTAAACAAGGCTTGTTCTTCATTCACAGCTTGTGGCTCGTTTTGTCTGTTTATTATTCATAAAAAAAATACCAGAGTGATTTACATCAATTGTACATGACAGCATACGGTAAAATCTATATGAAAAAGCTGAAGCCAGTTAACTATGAGAGGAGACAAACTACGAGCCCGGGTTTGGACAACATGCTATGCCAAACCATGGTTTAGCTCGCAGCAGTACCGTAGCAGCAGCAGCAGCAGGACTGGAGGAGCGAAGTGTCCACAGTCTCAGCCCCAGAAACCATCCCAGTCGCGTTATAACATGTTTTGGCACTGCATGCAAACCGAGCCAATTTACTTTATTATCAATGCATCCCGCAACACTTTCCAAATTAAATAGTGCTATCGTTAAGGGCCGTTACAGGCACAGATATAACTTTAAAGGTCTTGTGACCTACATAGGACAGTGCTTTTTTGCATGACACTGGTCCATTAGTATCGTCTACACTAATCGGCAGCAGTTCTCCAGGGTTTCAAGCAGGGAGTCTCCCACAATCCTACCTGGATCTGCTGGCGATGGAACGTAGAACCTTCTGCATGCCAAGCAACTGCTCTACCACTAGCTATGACCCTTCCCCACCAAAAACAGTCTAGAGATTATGGCTTCTGTTGGCATAACCAGGCGGGGCCTTTGGGTAGCGTACATTAGGTAGGGCATTACAGAGGAAGGAATTCTTACACCACACCTGCCGCTTTCTACCCTGTTGCATTTGCACAATGCATAATGAACTTATTGAACTCACCGCCACAAGACACAGTGGCGGCGGCTGTCATGGATAGATTGCACAGGGGGATTAGATGGATGCAGAATTATTATTATTTTTTAAAGTTTTTATTTATACTTTTCAAGTTTATACATTTCATTAGTTTTACAATCAATTTACCATTTCAAAAACCGACTTCCTTCTCTCCCTTTCTGCGGCTCCTTAAATGTTTTATTTTAATACCTTCTGCATATCCAAATTCATTTCACTTGCTCCTTTAATTCTCTCCTGCAAATATATTCTCTTGTGAAACTGCAGGTTATTACAATAATCCTGCTAATGCTTTTAATCGGTTTATAATTTATCTGTAAATATTCAATAAACCATTTCCATTCTTTTATAAAAAGTTTGTTGTATCTTGATTTCTTATTCTTCCGGTAAGTTTCGCCCATTTCTGCATATTCCATGAGGTTTCGTATAAAAAGCTTTTGTATACAGAGATGGATGCAGAATGAGACCTTGCTTAGGAGGGACTGAGCTACCTTGGAAGACGAGTTGTGGTCTATACCCATATGGAGTACCCAAAATCTACAAGCAAGGGACAGGTGTACCTGCTCCTTGCATGGTGGGGCTGCACCATTACCTCCACAGAGATGACGCTTCCAGGCTTGTGACGATAGGGCTTGGTGTGGTCATCCATATTGAGGGGGTGCAGGACGGGATCCACCTCATAGGAGAAGCCGCTCGGATGCACGGAGTTGAAGTCGAAACTGAGGTTATCGAGGACAAACTCCAGCTTCACTTGCATGGAGAGAGAAAGCTGCTTAATGTCAGGCGTTTTGCACAGGATGAGGCTAGAGGAGTTGACCTCGCAGGGCTCTTCAAACTAGGATCGGAAATAAAGGAGAGTGAACGGCTGGGCCCCACTCTCTCCTAGACACACACATTCTCCAGGACACCCCAGAGCACAGGGAATTCCTGGAGTAGACCTTGCTAAAAAAACATCTGCAGGACACTCTCTGTAGAAGGCCTTGGGCGCATCCCTTAGAATCATAGAATCATAGAGTTGGAAGAGACCACAAGGGCCATCCAGTCCAACCCCCTGCCAAGCAGGAAACACCATCAAAGCATTCTTGACATATGCCTGACAAGCCTCTGCTTAAAGACCTCCAAAGAAGGAGACTCCACCACACTCCTTGGTAGCAAATTCCACTGCCGAACAGCTCTTACTGTCAGGAAGTTCTTCCTAATGTTTAGGTGGAATCTTCTTTCTTGAAGTTTGAATCCATTGCTCCGTGTCCGCTTCTCTGGAGCAGCAGAAAACAATCTTTCTCCCTCCTCCATATGACATCCTTTCATATATTTGAACATGGCTATCATATCACCCCTTTACCTTCTCTTCTCCAGGCTAAACATACCCAGCTCCCTAAGCCGTTCCTCATAAGGCATCGTTTCCAGGCCCTTGTCCAATTCCTCAAGACCAAAGCCAAAAGCCAGCCTACTTTTGAGGAAACCCAAGTCCAAATCGCCTTTCGATCATCTGACTGGTCACTTCCAGAATAGGATGTGGGACTATATAGGTATTGAGCAGGCATCCCCAAACTTGGGCCCTCCAGATGTTTTGGACTACAATTCCCATCTTCCCCGACCACTGGTCCTCTTAGCTAGGGATCATGGGAGTTGTAGGCCAAAACATATGGTGGGCCGCAGTTTGGGGATGCCTGGTCTTGAGCCTGATCCAGCAGAGGGTTTTTGGTCTGTGTGTTCAGCCTTCAAGTTCACTGGGTGAACTTGGGCCAGTCACATTCTCTCTCTTCGCGGGGCTGTTGTAAGAATAAACAATAATGTTTTTGCGGGGGATGGAGGCAGGGAGAAAACATGTCGTCGTCCGTCCCACCCACCTCCCCGGAGGTCCTTAGAAGAAGGGTAGAATCTGAAGGAAATGAATAAGGCCTGTCCCAAAAACGCGTTGATATTAAAAAGGGGGAAATCCAAAACGCCACTAGGGCTTGCAATGAGAAGTCAGTGGTCCCTCGACTTACGAATTACTCGACATCCGTAGGTTTCAACTTACGAACGGGGCAAATGGCCGCATGCTTACGAATTTTTCTACATCCAAACGGAAACCGTTGGCAGCTTTACATGTGGTTTTTTCGACTTATGAATGTTTCCGATTCCCTCCCCCGCCCCCCCGGGAAGCCGCATTTCGACTTCCAAACTTTTCGACCTACGAATGTGCATTCGGAACAGATTAAGTTCGTAAGTCGAGGGACCATTGTAATAGTAAATGTAGCTGTTTTTTGCTACCCTTTAATTTGCAACCTGAGGCAGCCAGAGATCCCTCACACACCCGGTAGCTTAGAACAGAATAACACACTGGCAAACATTGTACTGGCAAACCTACTTGCTGGACGCTGCAGAGGGCATTCTCAGGGCATTCTGTCTCCGGAATAATTCTGCGCCACCTGCTCAAGCCCCGGCGTCGGCGCTCCAGCGGAGAAACCGTGACGCGGATTTTGGGCCACTGCACGACATCAAGGTTGTGCCCACGAACTCGGATCTCCCTCCCACCGCTGAAATACACACACACACACACACACACACACACACACACACACACACACGTTAGGGACTACAACCAGTGCAGATCTGAGGGCCTGCAGCTTCAAGATTTAAGATTTGCCCTTTAAAGCAAGTGCTGCGGCTCAGTGGAAAAGCACCTGCTTTTCATCCAGAAGGTCCCAGGTTCAACATCTGGCATCTCCAGGTAGGGCAAAGGAACATTCCTGCCTGAAAAGCTGGAGAGCCGCTGCTGGCCAGAACTACAGCCAAAACAAAAGTCTCGTGACACCTTTAAGCAGTGGTTCTCAAACTTCCTTCTCTGGGCCACACTTTAAGAATAAAAATTTGCTCATGCCACGCCAATTATGTGCATTGGTAAGAAATACATTGGAAAACAAAAAGAAACAACTCCTAGCCATGTTTGATTTATAGCCTAGAACATAACTCTTCGTAATATGATCACGGGGCATCCAGAAAGTATAAAATAACGCAGCTACATAAGAACACGAATCATTCCCAAAATATAATATTGATCGCCCTTGAATCTTCCCGCCACAATTGCCACCCTCTCCCTGTGGCACGCCACACCCTTTGAGAACCACTGCCTTAGAGGCAAACAAATTCCCAAGCTTTCTGGTCTTTTAAACTGTGATTGCATTGATTAAACTGCTTTTGCATTCATCTGTCCCATTTCCCTCTTCCTCCTCCCACAAGGTGGGGGTAGATACCAAAGGCAAAGGAAGGGTGGTCTGATAATACCGAAGTGATGGAGGACCATTCCAGGTAGGTGGAGCGAGAAAGCAAAGGGTAAAAGGCTCAATAATTTTTTAAAAATCGCCTTACAAACTTGTCTTGGCGGGGACGGGGACAGACAAGTCGTTTACCTCTGGAAACTCTTGGCTGGTTCTGCATACGTGATGTTGGGGTCCAGGGTGTATTTGAAGCGGGGGTGCTCCAAACTCCGTTCCTTATCCCCGTACTTGATTGTGACGTTGAGTTCCACAGATGCGTTACTGGCGCTAGTCAGGCACTGCAGCTCCTTCTCTTGCACTTCAGAATGACTTGTGGGAGCGAGAGAAAGAAAGAAAGAAAGAAAGAAAGAAAGAAAGAAAGAAAGAAAGAAAGAGAAAGAAAGAAAGAGAAAAGGGGCTGATTTCAATTTAAATATCATATATTCAGCCACCCGCCTACAAAATCTATTCTAAACTAGTTTTCTTCAGCCTTGGGTCCCCAGTAACTGTTGGACCACAATTGCCATTGTTCCTGACCGCATCGGGCTAAGCCAGGCATGGGCAACCTTGGATCTCCAGATGTTTTGGAACTACAACTCCCATGATCCCTGACCACTGGCCCTGCTAGCTAGGGATTGATTATGGGAGTTGTAGTTCCAAAACATCTGGAGAGCCAAGCTTGCCTATGCCTGGGCTAAGCTGTGGTTGGGGATCATAGAATCATACAGTTGGAAGAGACCACAAGGGCCATCCAGTCCAACCCCCTGCCAAGCAGGAAACACCATCAAATCATTCTTGACATATGGCTGTCAAGCCTCTGCTTAAAGACCTCCAAAGAAGGAGACTCCACCACACTCTTTGATAGCGAATTCCACTGCCGTACAGCTCTTACGGTCAGGAAGTTCTTCCTAATGTTTAGGTGGAATCTTCTTTCTTGTAGTTTGAATCCACTGCTCCAGGTCTGCTTCTCTGGAGCAGCAGAAAACAACCTTTCTCCCTCCTCTATGTGACATCCTTTTATATATTTGAACATGGCTATCATATCACCCCTTAACCTTCTCTTCTCCAGGCTAAACATACCCAGCTCCCTAAGCCGTTCCTCATAAGGCATCATTTCCAGGCCTTTAACCATTTTGGTTGCCCTCTTCTGGGCACGTTCCAGCTTGTCAGTATCCTTCTTGAACTTTGGTGCCCAGAACTGGTCACAGTATTCCAGGTGAGGTCTGACCAGAGCGGAATACAGTGGTACTATTATTTCCCTTGATCTAGATGCTATACTCCTATTGATGCAGCCCAAAATTGCATTGGCTTTTTTAGCTGCTGCATCACACTGTTGACTCATGTCAAGTTTGTGGTCTACCAAGACTCCTAGATCCTTTTCACATGTACTTCCTGACAGTAAGAGCTGTTCGGCAGTGGAATTTGCTACCAAGGAGTGTGGTGGAGTCTCCTTCTTTGGAGGTCTTTAAGCAGAGGCTTGACAGACATATGTCAAGAATGCTTTGATGGTGGTTCCTGCTTGGCAGGGGGTTGGACTGGATGACCCTTGTGGTCTCTTCCAACTCTATGATTCTATGATTCTACTGCTCTCAAGCCAGGGGATGATGGGAGTTGTAGTCCAATCACCCTTGCTAGTTGTTGCTGTCGTTTTGCCTAGGCTGAGCGGCCTCCAAACTATCAGGGCCCACCCAAAGGAGGTGAGGAGAGCATCCAATGATATGAGACTTGATGAAAGGCCTCTTCCTTATTTCTCCAGAAAGAGGTTGCTATATCTGACTAGTAACGACAGATTACCTGCTTTCTTCCTGAGCAGGTAAAAGCAGACCCGTTTCTCCTTGTTAAGAGGGCAATGTTACCTTAAAACCGGGATGGAGAATTTGTGACCCTTCCAGAACCCGTTGGATTTCAAAGCAGAAGCAGCCCGTACGGCCAATGGAAGCCAACATCTAAGGAGGCCTCAGGTTCCCCAACTCTACCTCGGATCTTTCCTGAAAATGCTGACCCAAAGCAAACTCTGGCTTATGACAGAGGGTCCCCATGGCTTACAATGCCCCTGACAATGTATAAAAACTTGTCGGGGTCTATGTCCCAGTAATCCAAATCAGCGACCACCCTGAGTCAATAGCCTGATGTGGACAAATTGGGGGGGGGGGGGAGAGCAGCAGCCTGCTGCCCAGCACAGTTTCTTACATATAGCAGGGAAAGCGTCCGACCAGAATGCTGATTTTGCTGGGGTTGCCAGTCAGCAGCTTGGATCCCGTCAGTGTGAGGCAGGTTCCTCCAGCCTTGGGGCCTCGTGTTGGGTAAATGGATTTCAGCTCTGGGTTCTGAGCAAAAGGGAGAGGAAGGAAAGAAGGATCATTCAGCCAAAGGAATTCAAGAGGCAGCGAACAACATCTTAGTGTTTTTAAGTGTCAGGTGTAACTTCAGCCTGAACACAGCAGAGTTTGCGCAGGTTTTTCCGGAAGCTTCTGGAGGTAACTTAAATGACTAGACGTCTGGACGCAGAGTAAACTATATACAGGATTTATTAAAATAAAATCCAGAGTTTCTATGTACAGCTTTAGAACTCAAAAACAAAGTAAAATAAATCATTTCCTCTCTCTCTCTCACACACACACAACTGATACAGCACCTCTCCTCCTACACTGACCACACTCACCACACCACGTACTGTGCTAGCTTTCTCTGATAACAGGTCTCAGTGCTGATCTCAACCAATGAGAGCGCAGTTACTATGGCAGAAGTAGACCTTGGCTTTCTGCCCAGTGTTAATTGCTTGTCCTAGAGTTGATTGTGTGAAGAAGCAAACTGATGGTTTCTCATGCTACCAATTTTGCAAAACCCGAACACAACAGTCCTGGCTTGGACTGAGAGTGCAAGGAGGAGGCCGAATGGCCCATCTTGTCCAGCATCCTGTTGGTGCCTCTGGGAAGCCAGCAAGCAAGACCTGATCACAAGATCTCCCCACCAAAGATCCCCAGCAACGGGTGTTCAGAGGCCTCTGACAGCAGAGGCACAACCTAGCCACTGCTTCTAGTAGCCACGGAGAGCCTTCTCCTATAGAAATGTGAAGAGGAACCCGGCTGGATGAGGCTGCCGCAAAAGGGTGACTTTGGGCATATGCTGTGCTTGCAGCTCCTTAGCTGCTTATGCACTTGCTGCTCAGGAAACAAACACTTTTCTGGCAACCATTTCTGGGAAAATACGGAGCAGCAGGTTCTCAGGGGCTGGTGGCAAAGCCGTCCATTTGTAAGGGCCACGGGTGGGAAAAAGAAGCCTTGGGGAACCTCAGGCCATGGGCCAAATGTGATCCTCCAGGCCTCTCTATCTAGCCTACACCAATATGGTGTAGTGGTTAAGAGCGGTAGACTCGTAATCTAGGGAACCGGGTTCGCGTCTCCGCTCCTCCACATGCAGCTGCTGGGTGACCTTGGGCTAGTCACACTTCTCTGAAGTCTCTCAGCCCCACTCACCTCACAGAGTGTTTGTTGGTGGGGGAGGAAGGGAAAGGAGAATGTTAGCCGCTTTGAGACTCCTTAGGGTAGTGATAAAGCGGGAGATCAAATCCAAACTCTTCTTCTTCTTCTTCTTCCCCCAGGCCACATGCCTCGCCAGCCTTTGCTCTGCACCCCCCTCAAGTGTCTCTTGCCTGCCTAAAATGTGCCCTTGATGGTCCCTTGTTTGCCTGGATGGAGCACATGAGTAAACTAATATTTACTGATGCACTTGCTTTTGCTTCTGGCCCCACCCACCGCTGGCAGGCATGTGGCCCCTGAGCAGCAGCCTGGAAAGGAATGCAGCCCTCAGGCCGAAAAATGCTACCTGCTCCTGATGTGGCTGCTCTACGCAACTAGGGTGCTCTGTGCACAAAGGCGCTCCTATTTACATTCAAAGTGTTGGTGCTGACCTTTAGAGCCCTAGACGGCCTCGGCCTGGTATACCTGAAGGAGCGTCTCCACCCCCATCGTCCAGCCCAGACACTGAGGTCCAGCTCCGAGGGCCTTCTGCTGGTTCCCTCATTGCGAGAAGCGAGGTTACAGGGAACCAGGCAGGGGGCCTTTTTGGTAGTGGCACCCGCCCTGTGGACATCCGACGTCAAGGAAATAAACAAGTATCTGACTTTTAGAAGACATCTGAAGGCAGCCCTGTTTAGGGAAGTTTTTAATGCTGGGTGTTTTATTGTGCTTTTAATATTCTGTTGGGAGCTGCCCAGAGTGGCTGGGGAAACCCAGCCAGATGGGCAGGATATAAACAAACAAACAAACATTATATGCCCCACACAATGTGTTGCTGACACCAGGGCTAGCAGGGCATGGTCCCTCTCCCTAATCATGTTTACTGTATGTGTGGAGCATGCATGAATAGGACCACGATGCATTGTGAGTTTCCTGGTTCCTGCAAGTGGTACTGGGGAAACGTGCAGCATATCGGCATCACAACATACTGGATTGTTCCATGTATAAGACTAGGTTTTTTTACCTAAAAAATAATGTCAGAAATCTGGGGGCGTCTTATACATGGATACACCCCCCCCTCCATTTTCTTAAATCAGAGTCCCCCCAAAACAGGGGGCATCTTATACATGGGGGCATCTTATAGGCAGAAAAATACGGTATATTCCTTCCCTGTTATGGGAAGGAGGGACTTCCTCTTTTTATCTGGCAGGCCACGGGCGTTCTTGCAACCGGCCAGCTTTAGCCTGGGAGTTGCTGTCCAGAGACCTTACCTGGTAAGTAAACACATGTCCAGAAACTCCCTGTCCTCCTCCGGGAACCTCCACGACCACGTGCCCAGACCTCTCTACGCCGCTTCCGCCCGTGGTGCACACGATACTGCAGGACAAGGGCAGAAGAGAGGATGGAGAAGAACCCCCCACCAAGGGGCACCACATGGGCTGCTCTAAACCTGAGTTAATGAGAGGGGGGGCACTTTTAGCTCTCGTCCTGGCCAAGGGGGAGACGTCACCCACCTGAACAGTCACGATGCCAAACGATTCCCCCCCCCTTCCTCTGCCCCGCGTGGCTTGGCCCGCTCAGCATGAGCCGCACGGGAGAGAGTGAGCTGTGCAAAGCACTTTTCTGCAGCGCCAACAGACTGGATCGCACAAGGTTGCTGTTCGGTTATGGGGATTTGTGGGGTGTGTGTGTGTGGCATTCCTGATGCACAGCGACTTGTCTCTGGGCACCTACCAGTTCCGTCATTCTATGTACAGTGGAACCTTGGTTTACGAACGCGATCCGTTCCACAGAGGCATTCACTCCCCGAAGGCACGCTTCTGCGCGTGCACAAAACACCGATAGAGCGCTTCTGCGCACGCACGCGCAGCGCAGATCGCTTCTGTGCAAGCGCGTGCTGCGCAGATCGCGTCTGCGCATCCGACGCCGCAGAAGCCGGATGTAAACACTTCCGGGTCCGCGGCGTTCATAAACGGAGGCGTTCGTAAACAGGACTGTTTGTAAACCAAGGTACCACTGTACTGCATTTCATTAACCTCATTTTCAGCCTAGAGGAACCACTTCAGGCAAGTTCCTTTATCCCTTTCCTCTTGGGCCCCACAGACAGGCACCAGCTTAGGAGATGGCTCAGAGTCAACACAGAAGAGAATATCCCTGCACTTTGCATGGCAGGTGGGTGTGATCAGAGCTGGTGTCTCTGCTGCGTCAAGATCAGAACGGACCAGAACCATGCCACACTGTTAATGTTCAATTAGACATACCTGCCAACGCTATACAGTACAGGTGAAACTTGGAAAATTAGAATATCGTCGAAAAGTGCATTTATTTCAGTAATGAAACTTAAAAGGTGGAACCAATATATGAGTTAGATGCATGACATGCAAAGCAAGATATGTCAAGCCTTTATTTGTTGTAATTATTTGTCGTTAGGCGGGTCAATTATAAATGGAATGTAATTAATGAAATGTAATACCGATGCTTATTTTTGTATTTTTGTAACTATTTGTTTTATTACTGTGGAATTTCCAAAAGAAAGCATTTGTAAAAAGAAAAAGAAAAAATAATAAGTTGCATTACTGAAATAAATACACTTTTCGACGATATTCTAATTTTCCAAGTTCCACCTGTAAACCAGGCATGTCCAAAGTCTGTTTTGGGGGCCTAATTGGTCACCCCAGCAGTTTATTTATTGGGGTAAAACCGTAAAATGCTCAAAAACTTAAACCCTAAAAAAAGCTAAAGAACTTCAATCATAAAAAAGGTGAACAACTTTTTTGGGGGGGATCCGAAAAAAAGCTGAACAACTTTGGTCGGCCCTCACTTCATCAAATCTGGTCCTCTTTGAAAAAAGTTTGGGCACCCCTGCTAAACCTCCCTCCCTCTTTGCCCCTTTAGTAGCGAACAGCATCAACTATCCAGGCTTCTCCAGGCTTTTTTGCAGATTTCTTTATCCGAAATGCAACTTCAGGAACAGGAGATTAGGAGGCAGGCAAATCAACGGGGAGTGAATCACAGGATAATTGGGGGTCAACCTTGCCCAATTAACATGGCGCAAGGCAGCGCTACTGTTACTCTTATTAATAATCATAACTGAATTTGTTAGTTGTTTTATCTTGCCCAAGGCAACCCGAAGCAACTTACAACAACCCAACCAAGAGTGCTGGGAGTAATTTGGTAGTTCTGCCCCCTTATCGGCCAGAAGGCATTAGAAGGCTGCCCGAAAGCTTGTCCAAAGGTGGGGTTTGTTGACAGTATATATCTTACACTTCCTTGGACGTGTCAGTCCCTGTTTCCTTTCCACCCAACGCCTGTCCTGCAGTCTTTTAGCCTGCACCTGTCTACCTGCCTTTCCTCTATGGGACTGATCCTCGGAAGAAGCCGCTTGTGCCAAAGCTACCATTCGATGGAAACGCAGTGGAATTAGAAGGACCTGGCTGAAAGAGAGAGGATTTTCTTTCCAAAAGCACTGCTATCTTTAAAAAGGGGGGGGATTTCCACCTGTTGCTGCCTAGGTTATGATGGAGAGCCAAGTATCAGCTCCCTCCCGTGAGCCCCTGGGAAAGGCACTTACCTGCTAGAGATTTCATACACCAGAGCATCAACCTCGCAGGGGATTCCGGCCACGGTGACTCTCCCAGCAATGTCCTGGTGCTTCTGACCAAGGTTTGAGCCGGTGATGGTGATTCTGGTACCCCCTTCAACCAGTCCAGTTAAAGGATAAACCTGAGAAGGACAGAGGGAAAACCATCCAGGTCCAATTAAAAGCCAGGGAGAATGCAGGTGTTTCTGGTGCCAGGTTAAAAAAAATAGATTAACCTCCATAGGGAAGGGAATCTTAAAAATAGGGAGCTTTGAAACAAAAAGGCCCTTCCCCATGTTTCCAGTAACTAAACCTATTTGGATGATGGGGCGCATAACAAGACCTTGGGAAATGATACCAGCCTACGGGAAGGCTCATGTGTTAACATTTCTATCCCCAGCTTTTCAGGACTCAAACGTTAATGCTTAAAATTCTCCACTTCTCTGCCCTAGATTGCTCTTCTCATCTCTTGCTATCGGCATGAGCTTATCTCCAACACAGGCGTCTCTGCCTTTCATCTTCCTCTCCCACGCTCTCAGTGTTTTGTCTCTGTGCTGCTCTCCGGAGCCTTCACCTCCACTCTGCCCTCTATTCATTAAGCCTCTGGCGAAGTTCATCTTCCAAGACCTACTTCCTCTGCAAAGATTGCCCTTTTTAAAAAATTTAAATGGTATTGATTCCTCTCTTCAAGGTTACTTCTGCTATAATCCCTTGCAAACACACAAGGGAGCTGGGGAAACCATTCCCTGATTATGGGGTCTCAGATATGCATCTCACGATAAATCCACATGAGCAGGTCTCTTATCCTGCCCCACATTCATTCTGCAGGCAAAAATAATACAGTGGAACCTCAGGTTGCGAACATGATCCGCGAACATGAACAAACCGCACCATTCGCACCCGCAGCACCACGTCTGCGCATGCGCGTGATGCAATTTAGTGCTTCTCAGCATGCACCGAAACCTGGAAGTAACCTGTTCCGGTACTTCTGGGTTCGGCACATCCATAACTTGAAAAAGTGCAACCAGCAACAATTGCAACCCGAGGTATGACTGTAATAATAAAAATTACTTGTGTGGGTGCTCTTTATAAATTATATTTTGCACATGTGCTTTGTACACTGGACTCAGCTTCCTGAACCCAAGAGTTACCACCGCCCTTCATAAAACAGTGCATTGGGCCGAGCTGAAAAGAGGGTGAACTTTTGTGAACGTTTTCCGCAGCTTCCTAAAGCAGCAATTCTTTTGGTGACCAATGAGGGAAGACTTGAAAGTGCTTGCTAATTCAGACAACACTGCCCCCATTCTAACTTGGCATCCTTTGCCCCTTGTGACATAATCAGGTAGCCAAATTTGACTGGCTATTGTGATGAAATTCCATTCGGCACGTGATCCCTGATTGGCTGGGATCACCCCTCTGAAAGGAAGCATCACCATCACACACCATTAGCTTTGTTAGCCCTAAGTGAGAGCGAGGCCTCCCAATCTGATTCCCTATGTAGTGCCATTGTGACGTTGTCTCATTCACTACATGATCCCTGATTGGTTGGAATCACAAAAGTCACTATTCCCAGGAAACTATAAAGCAGGCTTCCTCAAACTTGGCCCTCCAGATGTTTTTGGCCTACAACTCCCATGATCTCTAGCTAGCAGGACCAGTGGTCAGGGATGATGGGAATTGTAGTCTTAAAACATCTGGAGGGCCGAGTTTGAGGAAGCCTGCGATAAAGCAAGTCAGCAATAACTCACAAGGTGTCATAGAGGGGTTTATTCAAAGAAACAAAACACCTCAGGCCTAGTGAGCCCAGCAGCTCTTCCCAGTACGTCATGCCCCGATGAGGCAGTTGCGAGGATGGAAGGCCCTTGCCTTCCCACCAGCTCTCTTAAGTCACCTCCTCCCCCAGGTCCTTCCCAAGCAATATGAGATCTGAGATTCTGGTGCCCTGTCTGTCTCTGCTCCATCCTCTTCATACCTCTGTGGGTTCTGGGAGACTGGGGTGTGGGGGAGCTGGTAACAGTAGGAGGCAGAGAGCCCTTGGCTTCTTCATCAGCCTGACTCTCTGCCCTCCTCCTTCCCAGCCTCTGATCCTGAACTGCTCTCTACCACAGCCTCTTCCTGCTCACTAAAGCCTGTCGCCCCTTCAGCTTCTAACACCTCCTCCTCCCAGTCTGCTCCCTCTTTTCCCTCTGGCCACTCATCATCGTCACATCACCATTCCCCGGACTCTGAGCCTTCCTCTCTTGGGTTTTCCCCAGCTGGTGCCTCCCACCCCTCCTCCGCAACCAGCCAGTCCATAACCCCTAGCTGGGACAGAGTTTGGCTGAAACGAGGCAGCTGCCTACGCTCCTAAATGCCAGGCTGCACAAAACGGGTGGGGATTCGTGCCCTTCTCCCTCTGCGGAGAGGGCAGCTGCTTTCCGGCATATCAAATTTACCACGTCAAAAGAAGCCGCCCCCACTTCAATAGCAACCTTGGCTACCCTCGTTGGGCCATTTGGGAGCATCCTGGACCCCTGCCGGGTTTCTCCGCCAAACGCCTAGCTCCCACCCCACTGTGATGATACTCACGGCGTGAATCAGGGGAGCTGGGCATGTGTCCGCCACCTCTTCTTTGCAGGAGTCGTGGAACAGGCAGCTGGGCTGCTCCCCACTGCACCACACGCAGCCGTACTTGGCATCGGCGGTCTGGCAGCGGCTGCAGTCCAAATGCCCCACAGAACAATTGTACAGGGTCACTGCGGAGAACGAGGGAGAGAGAGGCACGGGTGAGCCCCCGCTAGCACAGTCCTCTGGATGCGGAAATGACATGTCCCATTTCATCTTGTCCTGGCTGCCACTCCCACTGCCGTACCTATCGCTGCTGGCACAGCTTCTCCACCCTCCTTGCAGTCTCCACCCCAGGTGGAGAAGAGGCATTGGCACCGGTGCCAATTTCGTGAAGAATCACATAAGATGCTTCCACACGGGGCTGCCACTAGGGGGAGCTTTCTGCTGCCTGAGACGGCCGCCCCAGTTTGCCTAACGGCAGAGCACTACACAACTGGACCTGCAACTAGACTGCAACTCCCATCGGCCGTAGCCACGGCTGCTGTGCTAGGTGGAGATGATTGCAGCTGCAGCTCGGAACATCTGGAGGGCACCAGGTTGGGGAAGACTGACCTAAAGCTGCAGTGATTCCCTGTCTCCCCCACGATTCTCCCCATGCCCCTTTTCCTGTACCGTGGAGATCATCGACGCTGTCCACACGCAGGCGCCTCTTCCGCTGCACGAAAATCACGGCACTGAATTCGAGCTGGGGGGCTGAGTAGCTGTACTGAAAGAGAGACCAAAAGCAAATAAATATATAAATCGGTATTACACCGAGTTAGGAGAGTCACCGCAGCCCAACTCCATGCAACGCAGGGATGCCTTCATCTTAGTAAAATAAGGGAGGGGGGGGGAAGTTCAGCTGGGGAAATCGTAAGTTTGCCTTTGGAACAAAAAGGTTTTAATAAGAGAATGTTATTTTTCTTGGACCTCCAGACGCTGCGGCATTTGCAGGCAGAGGGAGACCTTGTACAGTTATGGAGAGCCTCCTCCTTGCAGAGGTCTGTTGGCCCCCCTTCCTGCTTTTGGGTGGGTTTAATAAAGCCTTCATTTCAACAGGCCTTCAGAGGATGACTTACTGGGTGGGCTTCTTAAAAATTGATTTCCTGCTAGTTTGACCACTGCTGTTTCGATTGGGGCTTCTAAAAATGTGACTTTAGAATGATCTTCTGATTTCTTTTTAATATCCCAACCAGCTGCATCAAAGGGAGAGAGGATGAGCCAGTCCATCGGCCTGGCTGGGACCCACTGAGAATTTAAACCACAGAGCCTAGGGCTTGCCGATCAGAAGGTTGGCGGTTCGAATCCCCGTGACGGGGTGAGCTCCTGTTGCTCGGTCCCTGCTCCTGCCAACCTAGCAGTTCAAAAGCACCTCAAAGTGCAAGTAGATAAATAGGTACCACTCCAGGCATTTCCGTGTGCTGCTCTGGTTCGCCAGAAGCGGCTTAGTCATGCTGGCCACATGACCCGGAAGCTGTACGCTGGCTCCCTTGGCCAATAATGCGAGATGAACGCCACAACCCCAGAGTCGGTCACGACTGGACCTAATGGTCAGGGGTCCCTTTACCTTTACCTCTCTAGAAATTTTCCCTCCGTTGGTCATTCCACCCAGTCCTTAAACATTCATGGTCTTTTATGAAGAATCAGTGCCTGATTTTGCTTGGTCTCAGGATCCCTCCATGTTCTATTTGTCTCATGACTCTTGGGCCCTGTCTGCAATGACGCTTCTGGCTGCTGAGAGTAGATGGGTTATGAACTCTTTATAATGTGGTTGGGCATTGTTTTCTTGGAAGATGTTCAGTAGGGCCAGTTCTGGGGTGATTTCTAATACTTGTTTAGTTATTTCTTGTACGACTGATGTCCAGAAGAGTTGGATTTGGGGGCATTCCCACTACATGTGGAGGTATGTGCCTGTGGAAGTGCAACCACTCCAGCATTTTGGTGAGGCTCCTGGGCGTATCAGCGCCAGTTTCCGTGGTCTTAGGTACCATCTGTAAGTGAGTTTCAGGGTAGGTTCTTTTCTTTTCGATGATATGGATTTAAAGAGGGGGTTTAGACCACATTCAAGTCCATAGGGTGGGGTTCATTTCATAGCCTATGTCGTCCTCCCATTGTTTTTTGATTATGTCGATGTCAGGGGGACTCCATACAGGGACCCTCCCCCAGTCATCCTGACCAGCACTTCGCCCAGTGACAGCGCTAGCAGCGGGTCAGGAGGAGGGAATGAGGAATGGAGCGGAGTGAAGAGGGGGCTCTCAGTCGTGTCAGACCCAGCTGGCCAGAGGAGGAATGACAGCGCAGCCTCAGCAACTCTCAAGCCAAAGGACGGGAGAAGGAACACAGCCCCTTCCGGCGCCCGAATTGAGGCGCGCGCCCACACGCAGGGCTAGGGGGAGGCGCTTTGGGGTGCCCAGGCTTTTATGCTGGTCCAAGACGTGAAGGAAGTCATTGCCAGGTTCTGAATCAGACCAGGCAGTCATGTTTTCTGATATCTCTGCACTGTAAATAATATGCACAATAAAGTTCTTAAAGACAGAGCGGACTGGAGCGTCTTTACTGGAGAATAGCCGCAACAATCCCCTGACAGTCGAGAAAGATTCTGGAGCAGCATTTAGTATATTATGGATACCACCCCCTTGTCGTGTCCCTTTGCTGTTAGGAGGAGGTTTTCAAAAGTGGTCACGGGTCTAATTGCTGCCGCTTTTACTACTGGATTGCTTAAGAAAGCATGCAATTGGTGGTGTGTTAGCCAGGGTATTTGGGTGTCCCCCTAGTTTGTTTTGTATTTCTGTGGGCTTATTATTTTTGTAGAAGTCTGCTAGGCGATATAGGCCTTTGACTTGCCAGGTTTTTATCTGGAAGTTTTGTGCTGTGTGGTGGAATAGTGGATGGTGAGCCAAGGGGATTAGTGGGGATGGGGTTGGGGACACAGTTTGCCTCCTTCTTCTTTCCATACTTTAAACATGGTCTGTGTGAACCTGTTAAGTGTTGTGGGGATTTTCCTTAAGTTTCTTTTGAAGGAATGGCTATGCTGTGGTGGGGGTATTTTCGATTATGTCTCTCACTAGGTCAGGCATTCCCAAACTTCGGCCCTCCAGATGTTTTGGACTACAATTCCCATCATCCCTGGCCACTGGTCCTGTTAGCTAGGGATCATGGGAGTTGTAGGCTGAAACATCTGGAGGGCCGCAGTTTGGGGATGCCTGCTCTAGGTGTACAGGTTCAGGTAGGTAGCCGTGTTGGTCTGATGCATGTGGAAGGTCATTACTCAAGAGTAGTCACTACAACCCTGACACCTAGCTAACAGGACCAGTGGTCAGGGATGATGGGAACTGTAGTCCAAAACATCTGGAGGGCCAAAGTTTGGGGGTGCCTGCTCTAAGGTGCTACTTGACATTTTTTAAAATTTTTAAAATATATTTCTAGGTGTACACATTGCTTCGTCTTGTTTTCTAGAATGTATGGGATTATGTGGCAATGTAGTATAGTTCTATGTTGGGGATTCCCCATCCTCCTTCTGAGGAGGGCAGGTGCAGGTATTTGGGGTTTATTTTGGGGTTTATTTTGTGTGTGCGAGGTGATAACTACTTCTCTTTATGAAGCTTCTGAGGTCAGCACTCGTGGAAACTCGAGCAGAGGCTCCTCTTCCGTGAAGGCCTTACCTGGTGCAGCTGGCATGTGATGTAGCAAAGGGATGGATTGCTTTCATCCTGTTCGATATACGCCTCCACGCTCAAGGTCTTCCCTTCCAGGACCAACACACATTCATATTCCCATAGATTATCCTTTTAAAAGACAGAAGAAGCACAGGGGCTGAATCCTACGAACCCTCACTACGGTGCTAAGCTCCATACAACACTGTGGTTGTCCCGTTCACTTTCACCATCTATAGCTAATTCCCCATGTCAGTGTCTCTATGCTCGGTCCTGTGGCAGAGCAAACAGCTTCTGGGGGAGAGGCATTTGCAGATCGCAAACTCCTCAGCCCACTTCTAGCATCTTTTATAATGGGATGGGCTGTTCCTGCTCATCCACACAGGTGCTCAGGGCACAGGTGGGCTCCCTTTATTACTGCTGAGGATAATTTGTTGGGGGAGGGGTCTGCATGCCAGGAGTGGGTGGGGCCAAAGCCAAAAGCAGGTGGGCCCATGTCTATCTAGATGACAGAACGCATCAAATATCCCTCCACGCAGCTCACAGTTGCATTGAACAAGAGAGATTTGCCGACAAGGGTTAAAAATCAGTGCCAGCATTGGATCAGCTCTTAAGAACAGATCAGTGGCAGAGAACATACCCCGGGTACAGGGTGGTACATAAATAAAATAAATAAATAAAATTTTGCACACAGAAGGTCCCAAGTTCAATTCCTGGCATCTCCAGGTAAGCCTAGGTGTGTGTCTGCTGCCGGAAACCCTAGAGAGCTGCTGCCAGTCAGTGTTGGCAATACTGAGCTAGTTGGGCCAACAGTCAGACTTTGTGAAACACAGCTTCCTATTCTTATCCTGGATGTTGCCTTTTTCTTGGCCAGTTCTGATATGGTTGTTTCCTATTATTAATATTCCTATTATTATTATTAATAATATTATTATTATTATTATACATGTGAGTAGAGAGTGGTATGGGACCCAGGTGGCGCTGTGGTTAAACCACTGAGCCTAGGGCTTGCTGATCAGAAGGTCGGCGGTTCGAATCCCTGTGACGGGGTGAGCTCCCATTGCTTGGTCCCAGCTCCTGCCAACCTAGCAGTTCGAAAGCACGTCAAAATGCAAGTAGATAAATAGGAACCGCTACAGCGGGAAGGTAAACGGCGTTTCCATGTGCTGCTCTGGTTTGCCGGAAGCGGCTTTGTCATGCTGGCCACATGACCTGGAAGCTATACATCGGCTCCCTCGGCC